>NC_069508.1:160614961-160674961 GCF_027579735.1 Bombina bombina | reverse complement strand
GGAATCCAGCCCGCGTTAGACAGTCTCCCATAGAGATCAATGGAAAAGCAAAAAAATAGCTTTTTTCACCTAACACTCGATCTCGCGAGAAATACGCACGGCTCGGTCATATGACGCATACCACATCATGCACAACAATAACACGCCGCAAATGTCACAACAACAATCAATCAACAAAGCACACAAGCATTACACATTCACAAACGGGGGGATTTTTAATAAAATTTAATACGGGGAATACGCATATACTTTAAGATGCGGAAATTCGCAAAATAACAACAAGGAATAAAAAATATATACATACACTAGAAAAATAATCGCATTCAATATCACTATATATTAGGACAAACATACATATACAACACTTCACTAATAACACACCATCACAAATTCACATTTAAAAAGAATACTATTGGACAATGTTAGAGAAAACGACCACTATGACATCATCGCATTCTACACATTCCACAAATACTAACTCCAAATGAGCATGCGCAAATTCACACACCTAATACACATTGCACAAATACGAATTGATAATAATGCACACCTGAACACAATTTACAACGCAAATAGGTACATCATTAAACATTTACACAGGGTATATAAGCACCACACAAGCATGGCTTCTTTGACTGTGTTGCTGGTGGGTCTTTGGAGATTGGAGGTTTAAGATTAGAGAGTTGGTGCATTATTGTGAGTGAGTTAGTGTTAGCGTGAGAGAGTCAGTTGGTAGTGTTATCGTGAGTGAGTTAGTGGGAATTAGTGGGAGAGAGTCTGTTAGTGGGAGCGTGAGTGAGTTAGTGGGAGTGGGAGTTGTTAGTGAGAGTTGTTAGTGGGAGCGTGAGTTAGTGGTAGTTAGTGAGAGTTAGTGGGAGTGTTTGTTAGTGAGAATTAGTAGTAGTGTGAGTTAGTGAGAATTAGTAGTAGTGTGAGTTAGTGAGAATTAGTAGTAGTGTGAGTTAGCGAGCAAGTGATTTTTCTGTACACTTAACACATTTACACGCAAACACATTCAATACATACATACACTTATCAATAACACTACATACACTCCATACCCCATACCCCCTCATACTACACTCCATACCCCATTCCCTGTAGTCCCATTCCCTTTCATCCCATTTACTCTTATCCCATACCCCATACCCATCCCATCCCCTAGTTACATTTAGTTTACATATCCTCCTTTTAGTCTTCTTCTTCTTTTGGTTTATTTAAATACTCCTTACCCTCTTTGTTTTTTTATATCCCTCTCACACTTTCAGCACTTTTTTTGTCTTTTTAGTTCTTTATTTTGACCCCCTTTCATTTCATCACACTCACTTTTTGTTTGATTATTTGGGGTTTAGTTTAGGGAACAGATGGAGGCCAGGCAGGGGAGAGGTAGAGGGGGGAGGAGAGGGAGGGGGGGAGGAACAGGGCAGGAAGGGGGGCAGGAAGCGGGGCAGGAAGCGGGGGTGGAAGCGGTGGGTGGACCCAGCCACTTGGTTCAAGATGAACAAGTGGCTGGGCCCAGTGGCGGACAGAGTAGGGCTTCACAGTCCGGGAAACAGAGGGCATCGTAACAGGGGAAGGCCAAGGCGACTAGGGAGGCAAGGTTTTCGATGGAGGAGAAGGAGGCTCTCGTCGAGGCCTATATGGCCAGGTATAGGAGGCTGCAGCACCAGAAGACCACCCCGACTGAGAAGAGGAGGCTCTGGAATGAGATAAGAAATGCAGTCAATGCAGTGGGTGGCCGGAACAGAGATATGGACTCTATAAAACATCAATACCGGGACTGCAAAATGGAGCTCAAGAAAAAGTTAAGCCTGGAGGCCCGACATGCCGCAGGAACCGGTGGCGGACCTGCCCTGGAAATAGAGTACTGCCGATGGGAGGAAATGTTGCGGCCCAGCATCTCCGAGGTGGATGTAGTCGGTATCGGAGGAATTGATACCGTGAACCTGCCACTCTCATCTGACGGTAAGCTCATTTAAGAATAAATTCACATACGAATGTATTTCAAGGGACACTACGCAAACCTTTACTTTCATGATTAAGGTAGCGAATACAATTTGTCAAAACAATCAAATGTACTTATATTACCTAATTTGATTCATTCTTTAGATATACTTTAATGAAGAAATAGACATGCACACGGTGAAACAATCACAGGAGGCAGCTATATTCAGCTACCAATCGGCATCTTCTAAGCATATCTAGATATGATTTTCAGCAAAGAATATCCAGAGAATGAAGCTAATTAGATAAGAAAAGGACATTAGAAAGTTGATTATAAATGTATGCTTCTAAATCATGAAAGATAAAACATTGGGTATAATGTCCCTTTAAGGATCAGATTAATGCTATAACGTTATTTACACGCATTCACAATTACTTTGCGGTTACATCAGTATCTAGGCTATAGGTTAGGTGTGCATTTAAACAGACTGAAAACAAACGCTAAAACATTCAGATTTAACAGAGATATCACAAACACGGTTTAGAAAATAAGGACATCGTATTGATTGTTAGATTTCAAAGTGGATTAATGATTCTGCTTTTGTAATTGTATCGTAAGCTAAGTCATTTAAAGCTTGATTTGGAAATATGCTAATATATACATTTTTTATTTGTTCAAATATACAGAGTCCGGGGAGGAGGCAGCACAACAAATACAGCCTCCTCCATCTCCCCGGGATGAGAGTGGTGGGGAGGAATTTCCACTTCGGAGGGAAGAGGCCCCCCGTGACGAAGAGCGCACGGAAGCTGATGAAGAGGCCCCGGAAGCAGAGGAGGAGCCCGCGGAACCAGAACCAGAGGCCCCTCAAAGACCCGCACCCCGCCATGCACAGGCACTCCGCCGTGCACGGGTACCCCGCCGTGCACAACAAGAGGAAATAGCGGAGGTGCGGGTTCTACTAGACTACATAGACCAGATGCGTAACTCCCGGATACAAAATATAGAAGGCAGAAGTAGAATTATTGAAGAGCTCAGTGGCATTCGAGAAGGCCAAAACCAAATCATACACCTCCTTACTCGAATAGAAGAACGCCAAAACAGAACCTTTACACTCCAACAAGAGATGTTTAATTTCTTCCGGGAGGCGCATGCTGGTCTGCATCCTGCTGCTGGGCCTCCTGCTGCTGGGCCTCCTGCTGCTGGGCCATCTTCTCCTGCTGCTGGGCCATCTTCTCCTGCTGCTGAGCCATCTTCTCCTGCTGCTGAGCCATCTTCTCCTGCTGCTGAGCCATCTTCTCCTGCTGCTGAGCCATCTTCTCCTGCTGCTGAGCCATCTTCTCCTCCTCAGCCATCTTCTCCTCCTCAGCCATCTTCTCCTCCTCACCTTGGTCGTCCCAGTACTCTTCCTTCCACTCTTCCCACAACATCTCCAAGGAGAACTCGTCAGAGTCGGCAGTTGCCCCTCCCAGAGCCTCAGCCCCGTGGGAAGAGGGGAAGGAAGAGGAAGTAAGTATTTGTTTTCATGTTTAATGTTTTATTTATTTAATGTGTAATGGATAGGTATGTGATGATGTGGTTTTCATACACTTGTGGACCACACTCTGTATATAATCGACTTCTATGGGACCGGGTCCATGGAGGCAGATTGTTTGCAGAGTGTGGGTTATAAGTGTGTGAAAACCACATCATCACATACCTGTCCTTGTTCATGATATTGATTGGTTTCTGTGATGTGATGTCCAAACTGTTTCCCGAATCGCAAACAAAATTACCATTACAATTATCCATGATGGCATATTACTGTTTGAATGCCAATAACACAGTCAGAAAATTATTGATTACAAAGAAAACACTGTATTACGCATTATCAATTTGGAAACAACAAAACATGGAGAAATACGTGTGACTTATGTGCTTAACCTTGTATCTATGACTATGAAAAATGACCACTTATTTGTTGTTCAGACATAACAACATTTTAGATATCAATGATCAATACATGGTCAATAATATGCTGTATGAGCACAAGGTTTTACATATACAAATGCTATCCAAATGCCCTCTAGTGGTCAAATTGTATAATGATTACATGCACTCTTCAAGCTCGAAGAAATGAGCACACGAACCTCATAGGTTTAGCTAGCAAATTTAAATAAACACAGACAAATGATCAATTGGTGAGAAACATTTGATATCATTGATATTACATAATTGACTTTTAGAATAATGAAAAACATTATTTGTTTTCTAAACTGTCCCTTTAACAAAATTACATATGCTAACACATATTTGAAGCTTGTTGGTATATCTACATGTACTCGGTCAAAAAATAAATATTGAAATCACATTTATATTGACGTGTTAAATAAAGTCTATTTTCTTAAAGAGACATTATTGTGTTAATTTTTTATTGGAAAGACATTTGTTTGAACAATGAATATGGTTTAAAGTCCTTTTAGGAGTGGGGGGGTGAAAATATGCTAACAATAATATATTTGAAGATTAAACAATGTGTAACTCATACATGATACAAAAAACAACATTTGCATTCAAGGGACAGTATACTATATTTTTAACAGAACTGTATGTAATAAACACTACATTATCAAGTTGGAAACAACAAAACATGGAGAAATACGTGTGATTTATGTGCTTACCCTTGTATCTATGACTATGAAAAATGAACACTTATTTGTTGTTCTGACCTAACAACATTTTAGATATCAATGATCAATACATGTTAAATAATATGCTGTATGAGCACAAGGTTTAACATATACAAATGCTATACAAATGCCCTCTAGTGGTCAAATTGTATAATGATTACATGCACTCTTCAAGCTCGAAGAAATCAGCACACGAACCTCATAGGTTTAGCTAGCAAATTAAAATAAACACAGACAAATGATTAATTGGTGAGAAAACTTTGATATCATTGATATTACAAAATTTACTTTTAGAATAATGCAAAACATTATTTGTTTTCTAAACTGTCCCTTTAACAAAATTACATATCCTAACATATATTTGAAGATTGTTGGTATATCTACATGTACTTGTTCAAACAATAAATATTGAAAAAAGATTTATATTGACGTGATAAATAAAGTCTATTTTCTTAAAGAGACATTATTGTGTTCATTTATTTTCAGAAAGACATTTGTTTTAACAATGAATATGGTTTCAAGTCCTTTTAGGAGTGGGGGGGGGGGGGGTGAAAATATGCTAACAATAATATATTTGGAGATTAACCAATGTGGAACTCATACATGATACAAAAATAAACATTTGCATTAAAGGGACAGTATACTATATTTTTAACAGAACTGTATGTAATAGACACTACTACAAACAACAAGATTAACATATACTGATATCAATATTACAAAGTTTCAAACACTTTCTAAGAAAATCGGGTTATCTCTATTGAAAATATAGATGAACCCCCATTACAAACGTAAAACAAGACAATACACCATCATACACAAAACAGGAGAAAGCTGGAGATGGTACTCACATGAAACTTAGAGGCTTGGCGAAGAGTCTGATAATTAATTACATTTTATTTGAACAGAAGCAAAATGAAACGTGTATTTGTTAAACAATGGACTATCTAACTAGAGACCAAATTAAAAGATTTCATTTATAATGTGAGTGTCTAATGAACCTTTAATAAAATATAGAACGAAATTACATTTAGAAGAAGTCGGCATCATATATTTAGCATATGATAAAGATAAATGCATATTGATTACTTGATTCTAACACAATAGCGCATATTTATTAATTAGATATCTTTAACATTAAACACAACAGTCATTTTTCTGAAAAAGGAACATATTGTTGACAAACATATTAAACAACATGGACTATAGAGATTTGCACTTGCCTCGAAATATCATATGCATGAAAACATTTTGCTTTCGTTCGTTTATTCAACCAGACATCCAGCAAAAGAGAATTTGGTGGTCTTTATCAGCTACGGGTCAACAATGTAACATGATGCAAAAAATCCATATTCGCAAGGTTATTAAAATTGGCTGCAGTCACAAACGTGTTTAACGTGCACAAACAAATATTGCGGGACTACGTAATACAATCAGACGTTTTTTTACCTTTGCATGTGACGTCTTAACATGGCGCTTCCTTGATCACGTAAGAACGCCATCCAATAAAAGGCACATTCTTGATCACGTAAGAACGCCCCAAAAAAAAGGCGCATCCTTGATCGCGTCAAAACGCCATCCAATAAAAGGCACATTCTTGATCACGTAAGAACGTCAGTCAATACAAGGAATCATTGGACAGCCTGGCAGGTGACGTCTTAATCAACATGGCGCATCCGAGATCGCTGAAAAACCGCAGCCAATACAAGGACTCAGTTGACAGCTTGGCATATCACTAAGAAACGTATTTATATTTTAGGAACTAGTATGTGTCTAGATTGCTATCTAGGAATGTCACGAAATCATAAATCAGCTTTTCGGACTTGACTGTCCCTTGAACTATAGCTATGGTGTATATCTTTAACATTTAAAAGATACACATGAGAAATACATATGCCATTGATGTTTTAAGATATGTTTTGATTGTTTGGGAATAACAATAATTATACATGGATTGATTAAACGTGTCATTTATTCAAGTTTAAAAATGGTCAGCCTACCTATAGCCATATATGGGAGGAGAAGTATTTTGTTAACATATTTGTTAACAAATATTCATCATTTAAAATATGCGCATTACACACAGAGATTGATTTGGTTACTTTTTACAATAAGATAGAATTGAAAATGAAATACATGTGCTGTCAACATTACAATAAGATTGTTTATTAATAAGATTATATGTCCTTGTTCATGTAAAAAGGACAAAAACGCTTTAGAAATGGAAATACATTCATTAACAATTGTGCTCACCATCACTTAAAGGGACATGATTTTTTATTTTAAAAAGAGGATACACATAGACAATACTTTTTAAATAAAATGAAAACTTTACAGGGATTATATCATTGTATCAATCCTCAGATCATTTGTTAAAGGTGCATCAATTCATGCAGAGTTTCTAAATACACACATGGATGTGAAAATTTAAATATACATATATACACAAATAACAATCTATATATACATATATAAAACAATTACTATGCTAATCATAATCATGCAATGATAAAGCTAAGAGAAAAATATATAAAGACAAATAATAAGATTACATTGGAGATGTTAATCTTAAAGTCATTTACAATTGTCTTACATATATGATTTTTGTTAAAAAAATATTTTTGGTAGGTCCCTTTAAGGATCAACAAGATAAACTAGAGCTTTCAAAAAATAACATGAAGAATGAGGACAAATAATCGTGCAATGACATGTCTTTTATTAGTATGTAAGAAAACATCAACAACGTTTAGAAATAATCTTGTAAAAATAAGGAATATTTGAGCCATATGACAAGGTAACAGAGTGCATCACAGTCCATGAAGAGAGTTGCCAAGGGCCAGCATAGCCCCATTGGAGACATATGACAAGGTAACAGAGTGCATCACAGTCCATGAAGAGAGTTGCCAAGGGCCAGCATAGCCCCATTGGAGACATATGACAAGGTAACAGAGTGCATCACAGTCCGTGAAGAGAGTTGCCAAGGGCCAGCATAGCCCCATTGGAGACATATGACAAGGTAACAGAGTGCATCACAGTCCATGAAGAGAGTTGCCAAGGGCCACCATAGCCCCATTGGAGACATATGACAAGATAATAGAGTGCATCACAGTCCATGAAGAGAGTTGCCAAGGGCCACCATAGCCCCATTGGAGACATATGACAAGGTAACAGAGTGCATCACAGTCCATGAAGAGAGTTGCCAAGGGCCACCATAGCCCCATTGGAGACATATGACAAGGTAACAGAGTGCATCACAGTCCATGAAGAGAGTTGCCAAGGGCCAGCATAGCCCCATTGGAGACATATGACAAGGTAACAGAGTGCGTCACAGTCCATGAAGAGAGTTGCCAAGGGCCAGCATAGCCCCATTGGAGACATATGACAAGGTAACAGAGTGCATCACAGTCCATGAAGAGAGTTGCCAAGGGCCACCATAGCCCCATTGGAGACATATGACAAGGTAACAGAGTGCATCACAGTCCATGAAGAGAGTTGCCAAGGGCCACCATAGCCCCATTGGAGACATATGACAAGGTAACAGAGTGCATCACAGTCCATGAAGAGAGTTGCCAAGGGCCACCATAGCCCCATTGGAGACATATGACAAGGTAACAGAGTGCATCACAGTCCATGAAGAGAGTTGCCAAGGGCCAGCATAGCCCCATTGGAGACATATGACAAGGTAACAGAGTGCATCACAGTCCATGAAGAGAGTTGCCAAGGGCCAGCATAGCCCCATTGGAGACATATGACAAGGTAACAGAGTGCATCACAGTCCATGAAGAGAGTTGCCAAGGGCCACCATAGCCCCATTGGAGACATATGACAAGGTAACAGAGTGCATCACAGTCCATGAAGAGAGTTGCCAAGGGCCACCATAGCCCCATTGGAGACATATGACAAGGTAACAGAGTGCATCACAGTCCATGAAGAGAGTTGCCAAGGTCCACCATAGCCCCATTGGAGACATATGACAAGGTAACAGAGTGCATCACAGTCCATGAAGAGAGTTGCCAAGGGCCAGCATAGCCCCATTGGAGACATATGACAAGGTAACAGAGTGCATCACAGTCCATGAAGAGAGTTGCCAAGGGCCAGCATAGCCCCATTGGAGACATATGACAAGGTAACAGAGTGCATCACAGTCCATGAAGAGAGTTGCCAAGGGCCAGCATAGCCCCATTGGAGACATATGACAAGGTAACAGAGTGCATCACAGTCCATGAAGAGAGTTGCCAAGGGCCACCATAGCCCCATTGGAGACATATGACAAGGTAAAAGAGTGCAACAGGCACAACAATAAACTCTGAAAAAGGCCAAATGGCAACAATAAAACAAAACATCAACATGTGGACGGAGGATTCTTATCTGCGACCTTGGAGCATCTCCAGATCCTCCACTTACTGGTCATCCTCTTCATTGTCCTGTGCATGTCCAGCTCCAGATTCAGGCCTTGAAGTTAATCGCATTATTTCGCGCAGAGTCAAGTCCTGAATCCGGAGCAGGGCCTGCATGGTGTCGTTCATCCCTCTCAGGCCAGCTGCGTTCCTCAGCACGGCCGGCTCTACTCGTGCTAGACCTTCTAGCATGAGCCATGCTGAGTCACAGCCTAAAATAAAGAATAAATTAAATATTAAGGATAATTACACAACAGACGAAAAAATAAGCAAAGATACATTGTCATCATAAAGACAAATCATTATTTACATCAATTAGTTTTAATTGATTCTTTACACATGAAATATGTTATTCAGACAGACCGAAATCATTAAAGGGACAGTTTACTCAAACATGTTGTCCCCTTTAATTGGTTTTCGATGATCCACTTATACAGCTTGAGTGTATAAAATCTTGTTAAAGGATTTACATTGTACTTACATTAGCAATTTAAATATTTTAATTATACTGTGGTAGGCACACCTATCCTTAAACATTTTGGCGTTGAGGACAAGCTGTGTAAACATAGCAACCTGAAGAAATTACATTCCCACTGGGTTAGACAAGAGATAATGTATCAACATTTGTACATAAATTGTTGGATCCAAGTAGTGGTGATTGGTATATGTAGTGATATCAAATTAAAGGGACACTGAACCTAAATATTTAATTGACTGATTCAGATAGAGCATGACATTACAAATATGAAAAAATTACACATATTCTTTAAATGTTAGAATTCTCTAGCTAGATTTTGAATGCAAGAATGTCGGTTTTTAGGGCAGGCCATATTTGTTTATAAACTTTGTTTGTCCCTGCTGGTTAATGGATACATTCATCCAACAATAAAGAAATGATGTCCACAATTATTTTCTATTTAAAAATAATTCTAGGCATTTCTTTGTTTCAATAAAGATAGCAAGAGAATGAAGAATAATTCATAAGAGTAGTAAATTATAAATTTGATTAACATTGCATGCTCTATTTGAATCACAATATAAAATATTTACCTTCAGTGTACCTTTAAGTATCTTATAATGTTGATTTTGAATGATACTTACAGCTGTGCCTGGGAAGGACAATCCGACACCCAGGACAATGAAGGTTGAGACAGGGGGGAGGGATGGGATTGGGTTGGGGAGGGATGGGATTGGCTTGGGGAGGGATGGGATTGGCTTGGGGAGGGATGGGATTGGCTTGGGGAGGGATGGGATTGGCTTGGGGAGGGATGAGCTGCTGCTCCGGGGTAGGCCGTACAGCTGGGGAGTGGTGAGTTTGGGTCTGGGCAGCTGTACGGCCCATAATACGGGGAGAGCGGCGAAGGGGGGTGTAGGGGCGTGTTTTGGGAGGGACAGGAAATGACGAATGGGAAGGGCCGGCAGGGGTCTGGGCCTGGTCAGGAGTCTGGGCCTGGGCAGGGGCAGGGGTCTGGGCATGGTCAGGGGACTGGGCAGGGGCGGAAACCAGATGACCAGAAGTGGGGGATCCATCTGAAAAAATAAATAAAATATATTAACATCTCATACATCATGAAATCAAATCAACGCATTTCAAATTGATTATGTTTTCAATATACTTCGAAGTGTGTTTGAATTTGTAAACAATTATGAAATGAGGATATGGTATGCATATAGGCACTCAGATGAATATCAATTACTGTCTGTACAATTATAACATTATTATTGTGTTTTGGCCTGGAATATGCATGTGACATAATGATGGCATGAATTATACATTTTTAAAAAAATATATATTTTCATGCTGCCTGATATAGAAAGGGGGCAGTAGTGTATTTGAACAGACAAATAATATTCCTTTTTAAAGTGCAAAAGCTGTAGACTTTGAATGTCTTCAATAAAATGATTTCAAATAAAGCAACATGTTGGAAACATGATAGATATATTTCACATACCATCAGACTCCAAGGCAGCCTCTTCCTCCTCCGTCACACATGTTAAATCAATCTCTGTAAAACATAACATGTTGTGTACACGTTAAGATCAGATATTATAACATATGTTACTGTTGTTCAAAGACACACATCAATGTTGCATTAAAGATATACACACCCAAAGTTATGATTTACATCATTTTGATGGAGCATACAAATTACATTAGATTTGTTATTCTCAATGATTCAGATTTTCAATGTATTGTTTGTATTAATTTCTAAATCAGAAAAGCATAGTACATAGAACATTTAAGATTTCTCATGTGTGTATCACTTGATGACTGTTGTCAAAAATGAACATGGAAACAAACATATGCTATACATTTTCTGAATAACAAAGGTGTAGACTAATAAAGTTGTAATTATTAATCTTTCAATATTCAAAGAAAATTAATATCTAATCAGAAGAGAAAATTATATGTTTGTTTCAAATGTTATGCTTCATCAGAATCATGCTCATAATATTGATTACCAATACACCTTCAATGACATATAAATGAGTCAATGGACTTACCAGGGGACCGCAAAGGCGGCTCTGTGTCACTGCTGGATTCCTGTGGGCTCCCCACACCAACTCTCTCTATGAATGATATAGATATATATTAGTAAACACATTTGGGATATCACTAAATCACATCTGTATCGAATTTTATGATTAATCAACTTTAAAATGTGAAGAATAGAGCAGTCATTAAACAAAAAAATGCTTGATTGAATCAAGGGGATTCTGTTAAAAATGATGTATTGAACATGTTTAATTTCTGACTATATTAGACATCAAACTCATCTCATACGATGCTATTGCATATCTAAATATACCCATTGATCAATGTTCTTCAAAGAATACACACAAACCACATTTTGAAGAACAGCTGTTGACAAATATAAACAAAGACATGTGGCACATCGAGGCATTTGTGCAATGTACAGTAATCTTGTTTAGGACACAACACATATTGATCACAATACAAAACAAAATTGATTAGTACAAATATGTAATCATGGTGCTGTTAGAGTATGCTGATATCTATAAAGTAACTCCAACAGTGAATATGTGAATTATATATCAATATTGTTTAATCCAAAGAATGTAAAGATGAATGAATCTATTGTTTATTAAAGGGACACTGACATGATTTATTTCAATCATTGATTTCACTGTTCAAACTGTTCAAAATGATTTAACATTGACTCCTATTATAATTTTAATGTTGCTACATTTTAATATTAAAGGCAGATAAGCAATATTGGATTCCATAAATATTGTTTGTTGAAGGTATCCACCAATCATCAATAAAAACCAAGGTTGGTCAACCAAAATGGAGCTGCAGATAAACGTACATTCTTGATTTTAAAATACATTTAGCAATAGAATATTTCACATATGATTATAGTATTATATTTAAATGTTTATTAATATTGCATACTCTATCTGAATGACAACATTAATAATTTTAGCTCAGTATCCCTTTAATATAAAATTTTATTGATTTGACAATGTTGGTGTTAATGAATTCTCTACTCCATATGTTGATGTAATGAATGGGATTGAGCATGCAATTCAAATCTAATATGTTAGTTAAGGATATCTGAAGAATTATTTAATTTTCATCTATTAAAGGGACATTACATATAAATATTGAACAATGTGGATTTAGTATGTAATGTTCTGTCCATGTTTCTAAGACAAATGTCAATTAAAATGAGACATACCATACTGTGACAATCCCTGCCTTAAGGATCCAGCAGCAACATCCATATCTGTAATATATTAAATGAGGATTGCATATCATTAATACAAATCATGCCATGTTTAAAATCTTTACATTATTAGCAAATCAATTTAAAACTATTAATCCTTTGGTAGTCCCATGAGTTAATTGTTTCCTCAATTAAATTCATGATAAATATATCCTGTACTCTTATTTTCAATCAGTTGTGTTGTTTACTGTAGCTTTAATTATTTTTTGTTGTTATTTCATTCTCATCAATTGATGGGCATATGTTATAATTTATTTGTATTCTTCTTTTTTTATTATGCATAATATTGAAAATAAGAATACTGTATTCTTCACATATATAATAATTCACATTTCATTTTGACCAACATGTGTAAAGCAATGCCACTTACAGCAAAGCCATGTTAACGTGGATGCGCAATTCCATTTTCGCGATCATTGCGCAATGATTCAAAGCGGAATAACGCATCCGTCATTTGACCAACATGTATAAAGCAATGCCACTTACAGCAAAGCCATGTTAACGTGGATGCGCAATTCCATTTTCACGATCATTGCGCAATGATTCCAAGCGGAATAACGCATCCGTCATTTGACCAACATGTATAAAGCAATGCCACTTACAGCAAAGCCATGTTAACGTGGATGCGCAATTCCATTTTCACGATCATTGCGCAATGATTCCAAGCGGAATAACGCATCCGTCATTTGACCAACATGTATAAAGCAATGCCACTTACAGCAAAGCCATGTTAACGTGGATGCGCAATTCCATTTTCGCGATCATTGCGCAATGATTCCAAGCGGAATTACGCATCCGTCATTTGACCAACATGTAGAAAGCAATGCCACTTACAGCAAAGCCATGTTAACGTGGATGCCAAATTCCATTTTCGCTCTGTGACGCATATTCTGTAGAGCGCAAGACACATCATTCCTATTTCATGTATCACTAATCTAAAATCAGATATCTAAACATCATATGTAGTGTATGTTGTGAGATCTGTATAGGTTTAGTATCTGACTATATACACATTTTTTGATAAAAATAACAAATATTAAGATATTATATGAAGTTGGATAATTACCTGGTTCAGATTCTCCATCTCCTCCCAGGCCACCGGACGGAGAAGCAGCTGCCCTGGCCCCCGCATCAGGACTTTCAGATCCCGCAGCTGGGAGGGAAGAAGAGGAGGCCGAGGATGGCGAGGATCGAAATCTTTTGGGGACCCGGAGATTGAGGAGCTCGCATAAAGTCACCTCATAAGGGAGTAGGTACAGTTTCCGCTGGGCCTCTCTTTTGCCACCTCTTTTACGGGCTTGTACCCAGTCCCTTATGAGGTTGACTTTTTTTGTTAACCGCAACCTCATATCTCCGAATCTCCTCATGATCTGATCCTGGGTCCTCTGGACGTCACACACCAATCTAACCGCATTGGTGATAGACTCCCAGAGGGCCTTCTTAACGTGCGCATCTGTCAACCTCCTCTTGTTCCCAAACAGCTGGGGATAAAAGTCCTTGACGGCGTGGACCAGTGCAGCGCTCTCCTCCTTGGTGAACCTAGGAACTGACATGCCTGCTGGGTTGTAGAATTTTTTCAGCAAAAAAAAATATACTGCCTGCAGGCATTAGAGAACTGACAAAGATGGCAACGTGTAATGGACTTTTATATGGTGAAGTAAACATGAGATGCACTATGGGACAAGTTATCTGTACATCTGATTGGATAAAAGTTTGAAATATTGTTAGAATGTCTGTGAGACCATCCTGACTCAAGTTGTGTTTGTGTGATGAACTCGGATTGGCCGTTCATTAATGTTTCATATCTTATTAACTTCCTTACACATACCTCATGGTGGTGCTGTTACTTCATTTTTCATGTAGACTTATTAGTAACTCATGGGCCTGTCATGCGGATATGTGTGACGCAGATTTAATATCCGTGATCCGTTAAATATTAATGATTAAATTCTCTTTAAAATCTAATACTGTCACATTATTAAATGTTGTAGACATTTCTCGGTTTAATAACGGTCTTTTTCTTTAATACAAATACACATTTAATATTGTATGTCTTTATTGTTCATAAAATCAATTTGTTGACTTATTGTGAAGTATTGACATTGCTCTATTAAATGTATTTCATAATGCACATTGATTGTGTGCTATTGCGTGACATTAGACTAATGTTTAAAGATGCTAATCTGGTGTTTCAAGATGCGTTTCCCACGCAATATTTCTTAATGTTCAAATTCAGGTTATAAGGTCAGTAACTTGGATAATCTGTTTATAAATGTTAAACTACAGGTTTGTTTGTTATTAGCAAATAAACCTCGAGCTTGTATTTGTCGGAAGTGCTCATATATGTTATTTTGCAATGGCGTCTTTATTTTTAAATAGACATTACAAACAAACAATTGTATCAAATGATCTGTAGAGATAGAAGATTGTTTAGACTTTAAAATGTAAATCAATTTATCTTAGTATTTATATATCCTCAACAGAAGAAATTTAAATGCACATGGTTGAGCCAATCACATAAGGCATCTCTGTGCATCCACCAATCTTCATCTACTGAGCCTATCTCGATATGCTTTTCAAGCAAAGTATTTCAAGATAGGAAGAGAAGTAAATACACTATTTAAATCTCTTAAAGGGACACTGTCCAAACAAATTTAGCGTTGGTGATTCAGATTGAGCATGAAATGTTAATCAACTTTATAATTTAATCCGATTCTCAAATGTTAATAATTATCTTGTTATCTTTCTTTGCAAATCAATAATGATATTTTAGATTACGGACAATTGTTTCCAAAAAACCTGGGTTGTCCTTGATGATTGTTGGATAAATTAATCCTTCCAAAAAAAACAAGTTCTGTCCAGAGTACTGAAGCAAATAAATTATCTATTTAATGCCTTTTTTTAAAAGTAATGATAGCAACGTCACAAGGAGCATTCATAATACGAGACAATTTTTAAAGTTGCTTAAAATAGAATACTCATTCATAATGTATAAATCATTAATTTTTTAACTGTCTCCCTTTAAGTATATTTTGAGTTCATGTCCCTTTAAAGAAACATTTCACAATAATGCTTAAAATATCAGAAACATAGGCACCTTCATTTTGCTAAATTAGTATAACATATGAGTAAAGCAAATTTAGATTAACTTCTGGATTGTTTTACACACTGACTGAAATATATTTTGTAAAGGAGGTATTTTGGAGCCTTCAGCTTAGAGGGACATTAAGCTATATGTTATGTATGCATTTTGTATAAGATTATAATATTTGAACAACTTAATATGTTTTGTTATTCAATCATTAGATTGTAATTATATATATTCTTGGATTAAATACATATCTACATAGGCTATTTTGATGCTGATTGTTGGTTGCACATAGATGCCTTATGTAATTGACTAAGATATGTGCATTGATGTATTTTTTTAAAAGTATATTTAAAGACTGAATGTAATTCTATATTACTTTCTAAATATGTTTAAATTCTTTTATGATTTTTTAAAAAATCTATACACAATATACTTTGTGAATGTCCCTTTAAGGACCAAAACATTTGGAATGTTGATTTAACATTGTCAAAATAAACTAAAGGGGAATTAAAATTATATATAGATATTTGATGTCTAACCCAAGAGGTAAGTTTTTAAAAAATACATAATATTAATAACTATAGTTAAATGACTCCACTAGAAAATTACATCGATTAACCTGGCATCCAATAACTAGCTTGTTAAAAATATCAAGTTAAATGACCTACCATTTATAAAAGTAAAAATTTAAATAATTTCGAAAATAATGTTTTGAGATACCTAAGGAAGATTCAAGATCTTATAAAATTAATTTTACATTCAACAACACTGTCACTTTAATGTAATTGAACCACTTCCCCTTCTTAAAAGTGAAAATAAATAATTTTTGAGAAATTTTGACTACATATCCGAAATTAATTTAACATCTAAGAATTTCCAAAGAAAAGCATCGATGGATCTCACTCCCCAATTAATGTTAAAAAAGATAGTTTAATGTAATATTCTCGGAATCAGTTGATTTTCTAAAATTAATGCATTATTTGATCTTATGCATGTGCTTGTCAAATAGCCAACTACCATTCATGGGAGTCAAACTTTTTTTTATTGACAGATTATATGGATATTTATTATAATCTGTTCAAAAGAATGTATTTAATAATAAAATGTTTATTATTAACATTTAAAAAAAAAAAAGTTTCTGAAAAAAAAAAAAAATCCTGGAAGTCATCAGATGCCAATCTGAAATAAAAAAAAACAAAATTGAACAAAGTTAATACACACGTTGTCAAATATTCATAAAATACATTTACAATCATCTTGTGTCTATGCTCTAACTTTGTTCAACATTTTTTAAAGATATTTATTAAATTGATTTTTTAAAAAAAAAAAAACATACACCATTATATTGTGGAATAAAAATTAAATTTAAATATCCAAATTTCTAATTATACATAATAATATATATCACATTTCAACAATATATGTATGCTGAACATAAATGTAATATTTCATGTCCATTCAAATACCTCTATATCAACTATAATATGTATTCCTTTTTCTGATTGTGATCCCTAAATATCTAATGATGAAATAAGTATGACTAATGTATGTAAGCTAACAATAATCAACATTCTTCCTGTGATTCTTAACTAACATGCACCAACCTGGATAATGCATGGTCTTTGAAAGTCAATTCAGGGGTAAACAGTTGATCTTCAATAGGTGTCTTATTCATCAGTTCATTAAATAGAGGACTGGGAAATACCATCTAAAAAAGTAAAATCATCTAAGTGTCTGATTGTGATCCCTAAATATCTAATTAAGAACTAAATATGACTAATGTATGTAAGCTACTAATATTCAACAGTCTTCACTAGCATGCATTGGTACACCAACCTGGATAATGCATGGTCTTTAAAAGTCAATTCAGGGGTAAACAAGTTGATCTTCAATAGGTATCTTATTCATCAGTTCATTAAATAGAGGACTGGGAAATACCATCTAAAAAAGTAAAATCATCTAAGTGTCTGATTGTGATCCCTAAATATCTAATTAAGAACTAAATATGACTAATGTATGTAAGCTACTAATATTCAACAGTCTTCACTAGCATGCATTGGTACACCAACCTGGATAATGCATGGTCTTTAAAAGTCAATTCAGGGGTAAACAAGTTGATCTTCAATAGGTGTCTTATTCATCAGTTCATTAAATAGAGGACTGGGAAATACCATCTAAAAAAGTAAAATCATCTAAGTGTCTGATTGTGATCCCTAAATATCTAATTAAGAACTAAATATGACTAATGTATGTAAGCTACTAATATTCAACAGTCTTCACTAGCATGCATTGGTACACCAACCTGGATAATGCATGGTCTTTAAAAGTCAATTCAGGGGTAAACAAGTTGATCTTCAATAGGTGTCTTATTCATCAGTTCATTAAATAGAGGACTGGGAAATACCATCTAAAAAAGTAAAATCATCTAAGTGTCTGATTGTGATCCCTAAATATCTAATTAAGAACTAAATATGACTAGTGTATGTAAGCTACTAATATTCAACAGTCTTCACTAGCATGCATTGGTACACCAACCTGGATAATGCATGGTCTTTAAAAGTCAATTCAGGGGTAAACAAGTTGATCTTCAATAGGTGTCTTATTCATCAGTTCATTAAATAGAGGACTGGGAAATACCATCTAAAAAAGTAAAATCATCTAAGTGTCTGATTGTGATCCCTAAATATCTAATTAAGAACTAAATATGACTAATGTATGTAAGCTACTAATATTCAACAGTCTTCACTAGCATGCATTGGTACACCAACCTGGATAATGCATGGTCTTTAAAAGTCAATTCAGGTGTAAACAAGTTGATCTTCAATAGGTGTCTTATTCATCAGTTCATTAAATAGAGGACTGGGAAATACCATCTAAAAAAGTAAAATCATCTAAGTGTCTCCAATAGGATGCCTCCACAGCCTTATTCTATCAAATAGTTGGCACTTACCATGTGAACATGTCTTTGTATGGTTTTCAAGGTCAGCAGATTTGAAAGATAATGCCAGACAGGATCCCATTGGTATACTTCAATTTCAATCTTGGCTTTTTCCCACTGTCAGTCTGGGCAATCTTCACTGTCAGGCTTCTAATTCTTCCCTTTCAGTCTTTAGATTAAGTCAGCTCCCTAATGGAAGAAAAAGTTTAATTAAAATTACTACAAGTGTGTGAATCAGTTCTGTACCCCTCTCCCACCCCCCATTTCATAATAAATTTCTGTCACTAGCTTACTAAGCGTGTGTAGCATCTTGTGTTATTAGTGTGAAGATGAGTCATATTGAGCAGAACAAACCTCTAATGTGTGACATTGAACCATAGTCATTCTAGAGGATCCCTTTCTGAGTATGTACATTTTAAGTAATGTGTAAACTAAATACTAGTTTAGAAAATGTATGCCATATGATGTATTTGTGTACAATTCATGCCAGCAACAGTCCATACATTTATACTTACCATCTGATGTCCTCTTTAAAAACCAGGTGGCAAAGACTCGCTACAGAACCCAATGCCCAGAGCATCACCTATATTAATAAATGAAACACATTTTTATCATTTGATGAACAATCCTAACATGTTTGCACAATTCTCTACTTGTCATTTCCCTAGAGTTCACATCTATTGAAAATACTCCAGTCTAACTTCTATTCTTTACCGTCTAAAGTGGCGGTTGATGATGTCTGCTCTGACATTGAGGCCCTCGTCCCGGAATGGCCCCTCTAGAACAGGATCATCCTCCTCATCTCTGAGGAGGTCTCTGTCCACCGGGACGGCCTGCAGCATCCCAGCCCGCTGTGCAATATTATGCAGGACGCTACAGGCTACAACGATCTTAGCCACCTTCTTTGGGTTGTACTGGAGGGCTCCTCCCGAACGGTCCAGGCACCTGAACCTCATCTTCAGGAGCCCGAACATCCTTTCAACCAACGCCCTGGTTCTCTTATGAGCCCTATTGTAGCGCTCCTCAGACACATCAGTCGGGCTACGCAAGGGGGTAATGAGCCAAGGCCGGCTCATGTACCCAGAATCACCTATAAATTATGAACAGAACATAATTCAAACAGAATCCTCAAAATAGTATTTGGAGTCAAATAAAAAGTTTGGTACACGATAATCCAGTAACAAATTGTTTCTAAAAAATCAAAATATCTAGTTCTATATTATTCTGTATCTTCCCATTTCATCTAAGACATGCTACATATGCATATTTCTCCTAAACCAAACCTTGTGTAAAATGCTAACTACATGGTTACATTGCATTCTCTATCTGAGCATTTAAGGTAAGACATGCTACATATCTGCATTGAACTAAAAGTAGACATTAGCGGAAAGAGACAATGACATGTTTAAATTGCATTAGCTAATAGCTTCCCATTTCATCTAAGACATGCTACATATGCGTATTTCTCCAAAAACAAACCTTGTGTAAAATGCTAACTACATGGTTACATTGCATTCTCTATCTGAGCATTTAAGGTAAGACATGCTACATATCTGCATTGAACTAAAAGTAGACATTAGCGGAAAGAGACAATGACATGGTTAAATTGCATTAGCTAATATCTTCCCATTTCATCTAAGACATGCTACATATGCGTATTTCTCCAAAAACAAACCTTGTGTAAAATGCTAACTACATGGTTACATTGCATTCTCTATCTGAGCATTTAAGGTAAGACATGCTACATATCTGCATTGAACTAAAAGTAGACATTAGCGGAAAGAGACAATGACATGGTTAAATTGCATTAGCTAATATCTTCCCATTTCATCTAAGACATGCTACATATGCGTATTTCTCCAAAAACAAACCTTGTGTAAAATGCTAACTACATGGTTACATTGCATTCTCTATCTGAGCATTTAAGGTAAGACATGCTACATATCTGCATTGAACTAAAAGTAGACATTAGCGTAGGAAAATAACAAATGGTTAAATTGCATCCTATAGCTGAACATGACGCTAACATTTTAAAACTACAGTGGCAATTGTCAAACTAATTAACCATGTTGTGCACAAATACTCACCAACGAGATAACCAGGGGGCATTTGTCTTTCCTCAAACGGTCTCCACAGGGACGACTGAAAGAGGATGCGGGCATCATGACAAGCCCCTCCAAAATTCGCACACACATGCATAATCCTCATCCGTGCGTCACAAACATACTGCACGTTGAGGCTATGAAAATGTTTGCGATTTCTGAAGGGCAAGTCATCAATTGGAGCACGCAGCGCAATGTGGGTACAATCTATGGCTCCCAAGACATTGGGCAATTGAGCAATATCAAAGAATTCCCGCTTCAGGCGCCTCCAATCACCATCATTTTGTGGGAATCCTATGTATTGCTTACTGATACGTACCATGGCGTCCAGAAAGTTATCAAACACCCCAGAGAATGTACCTTGAGCCAGGCCATACATGTACAGTTCTCCGGATTGAAAACTCCCGGAGGCCAGGACGTATAGACAGCTTAGCATCTTACTCATGGGGGGAACAGCAGTCCTTATTTGTATACGTGGCTCCAAATGAGGTTTAAGAAGATCGTAAAGGCCAATGAGCTGTTCGCAATCGAGCCGATACTTATCATAAACCTCAAAGTCGCTCATGTTTTCCAAGGTGGGTCTCACCCTGTAGACACGAGGACCTCGAACCAGATGACCCCTTCGTCTCAGTCTGAGCCGCCGAGGCTGCCTGATTCGATCAACAGCTAGTTCGCCAATAGCAGCACCAGCAGTGTCTACCATGTCATCGTCATCCATCTTTCAAAACAGCGTAACAAGGTAAGCACTTGATCTGATGTGGATCACAAGTGATGCATTGGCCATGTTGTTTGGGGGATTTATAGTACAATTAGTCCAATGGTAGTGAGTTTGTAATGATTGCTAATTGTATTCACTTGTTTGTATGTGAGCGGCGCAAATGCTTTCACAGTGGGCTTTTTTTTGTTGTTTGCTGAAATGTTGTTTTCCAACACTGAATCTCAATGTGAAAGTGTCAAATATCCCACATACAGTGCATGTTTGTAATGTTTGTTCATATGCGTAATCAATATATATTAAACGCGATCTTATAGTAACAAGCACACGTCCAGGCTAACATGAATGAAAGTGCATAGTTGTGTATTAATGTGCATCGAATGTGATCGATCAATGTTGCTGCAACATTGTTTGTAAACGATAAAGTAACATCTGCCATCTGTAGTATTGTATATATAAGTGATTGTCGAGATGTCAATATTGTATGCGTCCCTTTCAAATCGCAATAATTATTCAGAACTTCCCGTCTGCCATTTGTAGTATTATATATATAAGTGATTGCCGAGATGTCAATATTGTATGCGTTCCTTTCAAATCGCAATAATTATTCAGAACTTCCCGTCTGCCATTTGTAGTATTATATATATAAGTGATTGCCGAGATGTCAATATTGTATGCGTCCCTTTCAAATCGCAATAATTATTCAGAACTTCCCGTCTGCCATTTGTAGTATTATATATATAAGTGATTGCCGAGATGTCAATATTGTATGCGTCCCTTTCAAATCGCAATAATTATTCCGAACTTCCCGTCTGCCATCTGTAGTATTGTATATATAAGTGATTGCCGAGATGTCAATATTGTATGCGTCCCATTAAAATGGCACTAATACTGAATAACTTCCGGCTGTCATCTGTAGTATTGTATATATAAGTGATTGCCGAGCTGTCAATATTGTATGCGTCCCATTAAAATGGCACTAATACTGAATAACTTCCGGCTGTCATCTGTAGTATTGTATATATAAGTGATTGCCGAGATGTCAATATTGTATGCGTCCCTTTCAAATCGCAATAATTATTCAGAACTTCCCGTCTGCCATCTGTAGTATTGTATATATAAGTGATTGCCGAGCTGTCAATATTGTATGCGTCCCATTAAAATGGCACTAATACTGAAGAACTTCCGGCTGTCATCTGTAGTATTATATATATAAGTGATTTGCGATCTGACAATATTTATTAATTGTCCCATTGAAATCTCCCTAATAATGCTGTTCCTAAGTGTTGTTTACGTATATGTTGTATTGTAGTATTGAGTGTTAAAGTTCCGAAAGGGGCGGTACAGTGGTGAATCTGTGATGTGTATGGTTGAATCTTCTAATGACGTCATGATATTATTAACCTGCCTATGTAGTTCTGAAATCCTCATTGTGTTGTTGTATTGTGCTACATTGTTATTGTGTGCTGAATAAAATCTAAATGTGTGCTTTGTGGTTGCGTGATGAGTGTTATGTACATGTACGTATATATTGTGATTGTGTCCCACATATGCTGACTTCTATATAGCGGTCTGGCATTGTTGTTCTTTCCAATAAAGTGACATGTGTAATCTGGTGTAATGATGTTCTTGTTGTGCGTAATTCCTAATGGTTTCTTGTGAGTGAATCATGATGTTAAAAGTACATTAAAATCCATATGTTGTGTTTTGTGATTCCTATAGAGAATGTAATGTGTTTTTCCCCCATCATTTGAATGCACATGTATGAGTGAATGTTAAAAGTAATGTATGTGCATCCATGAGTGATCATGTGTTAAGCCTATGTAGATATGCTGTTGCTGCAAGCATATGAGTTGAATAACTGAAATGCAATAATAAATGTAAATGAGAGGTGTTTACCATTGTGTACTGTTTGTGAATCCAGAAAAGTTTAATAAATTTTTTGGTCCGTTTAAATGTAATTTTATTTTAATAAAAATTTGTTACTAGTGATGTTGATTTGTAGTTGATGTAATCTAAAAGTGTGAAACAATTTAATGGTGTTGTGAATATTCAAACTGTAAAATCCATAAATCCACCATAGGGAAATAGTCATTTCTTGATCTATTTATCATAGCTGTGTCTAACGCATAAAATCATGTATTTTCTAGCGCTGGTATTTGGAGTTTTTCTGTCTACGCTATTTGCGTGCGTTAGGGAAATGTGGGTTTCGCGTGCACGAGCACGTCTTCCCAATAGAAGTCAATGGAGGCTCTAAAAATTGGTCGTTTTTTTTTTTTCAAAGACTGGTTTTCCTCGTAAAGTGAGTGACGTCATGAGCTTGTGTGAAAAAGTAACTAAATCGTGTTCTTTTTGTAATAAATAAATATTTTTTGTATGTCATGTGGTGTATATTGTTTGTATGCATCGATGAGTGTATATTTGTGATAATGTTATTAGTTAGATGTAGGTATATGAGGGTCTTTTCCCGTGTGTCAATGTAAGTCAATGGGAAAATGGATTTGTGTAGTTTTTTTTCTAACACCCGAGATCTCGCAACTTTGATCATTTGTATTTGGATGAAAAATTATTACATTTGAAAAATAAATATAGTGTAGTGTTTGTATGAGTGTAAGTGTAGTTTGTGTAATATTTGTTTTGTGATTCGTGAATGTTTATTTTGTCGGTATATGTTTACTACTGGGTCTGAGGTGTCGGTAGAAATTTGAGCGTTGAGTGATTTTTGAGTGTCGGTAAATGAACTCTAAATACCGGAGTCCGTAAGAAACCCGCGTTAGGAGCCTCTAACGCTGGTTTTCACGGCTAACGCCAAACTCTAAATCTAGCCGAAAGTGCACAAATGCTCATATCTATTAAGCACAAAGTTCAAATAAGCTCCAGAGTAGCAAAAGACTTCTGGGAGCTAGCTGAGCACATCTGATGAGTCAATCACAAGAGGCATTAATGTGCAGCTCACCAGCAAGCTCCCAGTAATGCATTGCTGCTCCTGAGCCTACCTAAGTATGCTTTGCAATAAAGGATACTAAAAGAATGATGTACATTTGATAAAAAGAATAAATTGAAAGTCCTGTGTGTCGGTAGAAATTTGAGCGTTGAGTGATTTTTGAGTGTCGGTAAATGAACTCTAAATACCGGAGTCCGTAAGAAACCCGCGTTAGGAGCCTCTAACGCTGGTTTTCACGGCTAACGCCAAACTCTAAATCTAGCCGAAAGTGCACAAATGCTCATATCTATTAAGCACAAAGTTCAAATAAGCTCCAGAGTAGCAAAAGACTTCTGGGAGCTAGCTGAGCACATCTGATGAGTCAATCACAAGAGGCATTAATGTGCAGCTCACCAGCAAGCTCCCAGTAATGCATTGCTGCTCCTGAGCCTACCTAAGTATGCTTTGCAATAAAGGATACTAAAAGAATGATGTACATTTGATAAAAAGAATAAATTGAAAGTCTGTTAAAATTAAATGTTCTTCCTGAATCATGAAAGTGTAATTTCTTTCATGTAATTGGCAAGAGTCCATGAGCTAGTGACGTATGGGATATACAATCCTACCAGGAGGGGCAAAGTTTCCCAAACCTCAAAATGCCTATAAATACACCCCTCACCACACCCACAATTCAGTTTTACAAACTTTGCCTCCTATGGAGGTGGTGAAGTAAGTTTGTGCTAAGATTTCTACGATGATATGCGCTTCTCAGCATTTTGAAGCCCGATTGCTCTCAGAGTGCAATGAATGTCAGAGGGATGTGAAGGGAGTATCACCTATTGAATGCAATGGTTTTCCTAACGGAGATCTATTTCATAGGTTCTCTGTTATCGGTCGTAGAGATTCATCTCCTACCTCCCTTTTCAGATCGACGATATACTCTCATATGCCATTACCTCTACTGATAACTGTTTCAGTACTGGTTTGGCTATCTGCTATATGTGGATGGGTGTCTTTCGGTAAGTATGTTTTCATTATTTAAGACACCTCAGCTATGGTTTGGCACTTTATGTATTAATATAAAGTTCTAAATATATGTATTGTACTTATATTTGCCATGAGTCAGGTTTCAGTATATTTCCTTTTGCAGACTGTCAGTTTTATATCTGGGAAATGCTTTTTTTTAGAAATGTATTTCTTACCTGGGGTGTAGTCTTTTTTTCAATTGACTGTCATTTTTCTAAATCGCGGGCAGAATTAGGCTCGCGAGGGCGCAAAATGCTAAAGTTTATTGCGTCATTCTTGGAGCAAGATTTTTTTTGACGCGAAGTTACGTTCGTTGACGCAAATTCGTAATTTCCAGCGTCTTAGTTGACGCCGGGTCCTTTCACAAGGTTGCGTCATCTATGACGCGAGTGTGTCATTTCCGGACGTTTTTGGCGCCAAAAAATATTTTTCTGTTTGTTGTGCGTCATACTTGGCGCCAAATATTTTCATTATTTTAGACCCCATTCCTATTTGCATCTTGCCTTTTTGTATGTCAGAGGGCTATTCTGTTTGCATTTTTTCCCATTCCTGAAACTACCATATAAGGAAATTGATAATTTTGCTTTATATGTTGTTTTTTTCTCTTAAATTTGCAAGATGTCTCAATCTGTTCCTGTCTCAGAATTCACTGCTGGATCCCTGCTGCCTGATAACAGTTCCACCAAAGCTAAGTGCATTTGTTGTAAACTTGTGGAGATTATACCTCCAGCTGTGGTTTGTAATAGTTGTCATGATAAACTTTTACATGCAGATAATGTATCCATCAGTAGTAGTTCATTACCTGTTGCTGTTCCCTCAACATCTAATGCACAAGATATACATGTAAATTTAAGGCTTTGTCTGCCATTCCGCCTTCTAATAAAAGTAAAGTCTTTTAAAACTTCTCATAAGGTTGATTAAATTTCAAATGACCAGCAACATACTGAATTATCCTTCTCTGATGAGGATCTATCTGATTCAGAAGATCCTGCCTCAGATATTGACACTGATAAATCCTCTTATTTATTTAAATTGGAGTATATTCATTCTTTGTTAAAAGAAGTGTTGATTACATTGGAGATGGAGGAAACTAGTCCTCTTGATATTAAAACTAGTAAACATTTAAATTCTGTTTTTAAACCTCCTGTGGTTATTCCAGAGGTTTTTCCAGTTCCTGATGCTATTTCTGATATGATTTCTAAGGAATGGAATAAGCCTGGTACTTCTTTTATTCCTTCTTCAAGGTTTAAAAAAATTGTATCCTTTGCCAGAAGTTAGATTGGAGTTTTTGGAAAAGATCCCAAAGTTGATGGGGCTATCTCTACTCTTGCTAAACGTACTACTATTCCTATGGAAGATAGTACTTCTTTTAAAGATCCTTTAGATAGGAAACTTGAATCTTATCTAATGAAAGCTTATTTATATTCAGGTCATCTTCTTAGGCCTGCAATTTCTTTGGCTGATGTTGCAGCTGCTTCAACTTTTTGGTTGGATACTTTAGCGCAACAAGTATCGGATCATGATTTGTCTAGCATTGTTAAGTTGATTCAACATGCTAATAATTGCATTTGTGATGCCATTTTTGATATTATAAAAATTGATGTTAAATCTATGTCTTTAGCTATTTTAGCTAGAAGAGCTTTGTGGCTCAAATTTTGGAATGCTGATATGACTTCTAAATCCAGATTGCTATCTCTTTCTTCCCATGGTAATAAATTATTTGGTTCTCAGTTGGATTCAATAATTTCAACTGTTACTGGGGGGAAGGGAGTTTTTTTGCCTCAGGATAAAAAACCTAAGGGCAAATCTAAAGCTTTTAACCGTTTTCGTTCCTTTCGTCAAAATAAGGAACAGAAACCTAATCCTTCCCCCAAGGAATCTGCTTCCAATTGGAAACCTTCTTCAACTTGGAATAAATCCAAGCCATTTAAGAGATCAAAACCAGCCCCCAAGTCTGCATGAAGGTGCAGCCCTCATTCCAGCTCAGCTGGTAGGGGGCAGATTAAAATTTTTCAAAGATGTTTGGATCAATTCGGTCAAAAATCATTGACTTCAGAGTATTGTCTCTCAGGGGTACAGAATAGGATTCAGAGTAAGACCGCCTGTGAGATTTTTTCTCTCACGCATTCCGGTAAACCCAGTAAAGGCTCAGGCTTTTCTGAAGTGTGTTTCAGACCTGGAGTTATCAGGGGTAATCATGCCAGTTCCGTTTCAGGAACAGGGTCTGGGGTTTTATTCAAATCTATTTATTGTCCCAAAGAAAGAGAATTAATTCAGACCAGTTTTGGATCTAAAGATTTTGAATCGATATGTAAGAGTACCAACTTTCAAAATGGTGACTATAAGGACTATTCTGCCTTTTGTTCAGCAAGGGCATTATATGTCCACAATAGACAGGATGCATATCTTCATATTCCGATTCATCCAGATCATTATCAGTTCCTAAGATTCTCTTTTCTAGACAAGCATTACCAATTTGTTGCTCTTCCTTTTGGCCTAACGACAGCTCCAAGAATCTTTTCAAATAATGTAATCAGAGAGCGGGGTATTGTGGTGTTTCCTTATTTGGACGATATCTTGGTACTCGCTCAGTCTTTACGTTCTGCAGAATCTCACACAAATCTCGTCGTCAGACTTTACATCCGGGAGAATGGTCTCTCCACCCAGATGTGTTTTCTCAAATTGTTCAGATGTGGGGGCTTCCAGAAATAGATCTGATGGCATCTCATCTAAACAAAAAACTTCCCAGGTACCTGTCCAGGTCTAGGGATCCTCAGGCGGAAGCAGTAGATGCATTGACACTTCCTTGGTGTTACCAACCTGCTTATATTTTCCCGCCTCTAGTTCTTCTTCCAAAAGTGATCTCCAAGATCATCATGGAGCAATCGTTTGTGCTGCTGGTAGCTCCAGCATGGTCTCACAGGTTTTGTTATGCAGATCTTGTCCGGATGTCCAGTTGCCAACCTTGGCCACTTCCACTAAGGCCAGACCTTCTATCTCAAGGTCCGTTTTTCCATCAGGATCTAAAATCATTAAATTTGAAGGTATAGAAATTGAATGCTTAGTCATAGAGGTTTCTCTGACTCAGTGATTAATACTATGTTGCAGGCTCGTAAATCTGTTTCTAGAAAGATTTATTATCGAGTTTGGAAGACTTACATTTCATGGTGTTCTTCTCATAAATTCTCTTGGCATTCTTTTAGAATTCCTAGAATGTTACAGTTTCTTCAGGATGGTTTGGATAAAGGTTTGTCTGCAAGTTCCTTGAAAGGACAAATCTCTGCTCTTTCTGTTTTATTTCACAGAAAGATTGCTAAACTTCCTGATATTCATTGTTTTGTGCAGGCTTTGGTGCGTATCAAGCCTGTCATTAAATCAATCTCTCCTCCCTGGATTCTTAATTTAGTTTTGAAGGCTTTGCAGGCTCCTCCGTTTGAGCCTATGCATTCTTTGGACATTAAACTACTTTATTGGAAAGTGCTGTTTCTTTTGGCCATCTCTTCTGCTAGAAGAGTTTCTGAATTATCCGCTCTCTCTTGTGAATCTCCTTTTCTGATTTTTCATCAGGATAAGGCGGTTTTGCGGACTTCATTTAAATTCTTACCTAAGGTTGTGAATTTTAACAACATTAATAGAGAAATTGTTGTCCCTTCCTTGTGTCCTAATCCTAAGAATTCTTTAGAGAGATCCTTACATTCTTTGGATGTGGTAAGAGCTTTGAAATATTATGTTGAAGCTACTAAAGATTTCAGGAAGACTTCTAGTCTATTTGTTATCTTTTCTGGTTATAGGAAAGGTCAGAAGGCTTCTGCTGTTTCCTTGGCTTCGTGGTTAAAGTTTTTGATTCATCAAGCTTATTTGGAGTCGGGTCAAGCCCCGCCTCAGAGAATTACAGCTCATTCTACTAGATCAGTCTCTACTTTGTGGGCTTTTAAGAATGAAGCTTCAGTTGATCAGATTTGCAAAGCAGCAACTTGGTCTTCTTTGCATACATTTACTAAATTCTACCGTTTTGATGTATTTGCTTCTTCAGAAGCAGTTTTTGGTAGAAAAGTTCTTCAGGCAGCTGTTTCAGTTTGATTCTTCTGCTTTTGATTTAATTTTTTTACTTTCATTTATGAGAATAAACTTATTTTTTGGGTTGTGGATTAATTTTTTCAGCGGAAAATGGCTGTTTTTATTTTTATCCCTCCCTCTCTAGTGACTCTTGCATGGAGTTCCACATCTTGGGTATTGCTATCCCATAAGTCACTAGCTCATGGACTCTTGCCAATTACATGAAAGAAAACATAATTTATGTAAGAACTTACCTGATAAATTCATTTCTTTCATATTGGCAAGAGTCCATGAGGCCCACCCTTTTTATGGTGGTTATGATTTTTTTGTATAAAGCACAATTATTTCCAAATTCCTTTGTTGATGCTTTTTACTCCTTTCTTTATCACCCCACTACTTGGCTATTCGTTAAACTGAATTGTGGGTGTGGTGAGGGGGTGTATTTATAGGCATTTTGAGGTTTGGGAAACTTTGCCCCTCCTGGTAGGATTGTATATCCCATACTTCAATAGCTCATGGACTCTTACCAATATGAAAGAAATGAATTTATCAGGTAAGTTCTTACATAAATTATGTTTTTGGCTTTAATATCCCTTTAAACCATTTGGCTCTGATTCACTAAGAACCTTCTGTCACAATTCTGTGGCATCTCATAACTTATTTTTTATAAAAGAATCAGTGTATATTTGTACTGATTGTACTAATTATCAGTAAACACCCACAAACATAAATTATTTCTCTATAAATTATAGGGACATGGGAGTCAAAATTAAACTTTCATGGATCAGAAAGAGCAACAATTTTAAAGGGACAGTCTACACCAGAATTTTTATTGTTTAAAAAGATAGATAATCCCTTTATTACCCACTGTCAAAATGCATTCAGATAAGAGCCGGCCTTTAAGGGTAAAGAAATTAGCATATGAGCCTCCTCGGTTTAGCTTTCAACTAATAATACCAAGAGCACAAAGCAAAATTGATGATAAAAGTAAATTGGAAAGATGTTTAAAATGACATGCCCTATATGAATCATGAAATTGTATTTTTAACTAGACTGTCCATTTAAGAGATGTTTACATTTACTTCTTTTATTAAATTTACTTTATTCTTTTTGCATTGTTTGTTAAAAAGCATACCTAGGTAGGCTCAGGCACGTGCACATCTGTGGTCAAGTTGCCATCCAATAAGAAGTGAGGCAATCTCACTCATGTATAACACTCGTCATTGTGTTCTCCAATAAAAAGGAAAATAATATTTGTGTAATGTTGAAGGCTGTCTTTAATCTCATTTCCACCAAGAGGTGACATACAGTAAATGAGGATACGGATAGGAAACTAGCAGCACAACAGTGTAATGCTGTGTGGCTTATATAGTGCAACAAGAATGGCAGTTACAGAATATCACTGAAGGTGATATCTGGGAAACACAAATAAATAATGCAGCTTTGTTTTATTGCTTATTTAATTTTTACTGATTTCACTGTTACTTAAACAATATGACCTTTGCAAATTGATGATAATCATGTCCGTGTGTATGTGTTGTGAATGTGCATTGTGGTTCATACATGTGCAGTATGAGACAGTGGAGGCACTTGCTAAAGCTAGCTTAGCACTGACTCCGCTAAAATCAAATTTATGAACCACCTTTATTTCAAAATAACAGGCCCAAATTGATTTCTTCTCTCCATCCTACAACTAAATTTAAATAAATATATACAAACTTATATGCTTATAATCATGATACATTAATACCCCTACAGACTTGCATTACATAGGTGCCGGAATGTAGACTTCTACCTGTTATTGCACAAACATCTAGTGCGGGTTTCTCGCTACGTGTCTTACAATACCGCCTCCTACTCTCTTTTGTAAACAAGACTTCTGCTTGTCAGTGCTGTAGAATTTGTTGGCGACTTTATAAATAAAGTATGATAATAATGAACAGCAACATTTATAATACACTTTATGAGAGCACAAAGAGATTTCTCGGGTGAGATAGGGTAGGGTGTGAGCCTGAATGTGAATTCATGAGAAATTTGTTAATCACACTGTGATACCTCTCCTTGTGGCCCGTCCTAGCCAGCTCCACAAATTAAACTTTCCTAACTAAAAAAATGTAAGCTAAAAGGAAATTATTTACACTTGCTTCTGAGGGCATTACAAATATTATAATCACAAGCTTGCCAGAGAGATGTTTGTTTTAAGGGATATATATATATATATATATATATATATATATATATATATATATATATATATATATATATATATATAAACACACCTCCAGGGATCAGACAGAACAGCAATTCAAATATACTTTTTTTTTTAGATTTACTTCTTTTAGAAAATGTACTTTGTTCTCTGTATTTTACTTCTGCCTGCTTTTTGGCTATATCTACTGTATAAATGTTCTCAATGGCATAAAAACAAATAAAATGTGGCTATATAAAAGACAAAACAAAGGGGCTCCTCATGTGTAGTATCATCAAATAAGCATAAAGCCACAGAAAAAAGCCAAATGGGTACTCACAATGCTCTGGAGCACACCTATGTGCTTGTAGGGACAGGCTGCAGATTTTATCAGGTGTGACAGCTCACCCACAGAGGATATCAGTCATTAACTGAGGTAGGAAAATAAAACACAGGAAAAGCACCAAAGTGTGCAGATCACAAGGATATGGTGTTTGACTTAGCACAAAGGAAGATTGCGTACTCACATATTAGATGAGCACACTTATGTGCTAGTAGGAGCAAGCTGGCATATTATGGTAAGGTGTGTCAGCTCACCACCATGGGACTTTTCCTTAGGATGCAATATCCAAAAGTGGCAGACTTCTGTATGTTAGGTTCCACTCCAAGCAGGTGCAGGCAGGTCAAACACCATATCCTTTGTGATCTGCACAATTTGGTGCTTTTCCTGTGTTTTATTTTCCTACTACAGTTAATGACTGATATCCTCTGTGGGTGAGCTGTCACACCTGATAAAATCTGCAGCCTGTCCCTACAAGCACATAGGTGTGCTCCAGAGCCTTGTGAGTACCCATTTGGCTTTTTTCTGTGGCTTTATGCTTATTTGATGATACTACACATGAGGCGCCCCTTTGTTGTGTCTTTTATATAGCATCTCTGGACCATTGTTGGTGAGGAGGAGGCTGCCATTGTTGGGAAGAAAGATACACTTCTTAATCTGAAATTGAACTTTCCTTTAATATGCCAAATTGCTGGCAATTCTAATTGTATTTACATGCTTATATATCATTTAGGTTATCACTAGCTATTTATTAGTGCTCACCCTTTTGTTGTGTAAATAAAATGTGGCGTTGCTCTCCTAAAAGATTCATATAGATTTGCCAACCCCTATCAAAAAAACAAAAAATAAGTTGTGCAAAATGTCTCAGTGGCAACTGAAATATCAATTACAGCTTAGAGAGACATTAAAGTCAAAATTAAACTTAAAGGGACATAATACTCATATGCTGAATCACTTGAAACTGATGCAGTATAACTGTAAAAAGCTGACAGGAAAATATCACCTGAGCATCTCTATGTAAAAAAGGAAGATATTTTACCTCACAATTTCCTCAGCTCAGCAGAGTAAGTTCTGTGTAAGTTATACTCAGCTGCTCCCAGCTGCAGGTAAAAAAAAAATGAAGAAATGAACAGCAGCCAATCAGCATCAGCAGTGCTGAGGTCATGAACTCTTTTACTGTGATTTCATGAGATTTCATTGTAAACTTCCTTAAAGGGACAGTCTAGTATAAATTAAACTTTCATTATTCAGATAGGACTTTTAATTTTATTAAACTTTCCAATTTACTTTTATCATCAAATTTGCTATATTTCTCTTGGTATTCTTAGTTTAAAGGGACAGTCTAGGCCAAAATAAACTTCAATGATTCAGATAGATCATGTAATTTTAAACAATTTTCCAATTTACTTTTATCACCAATTTTGCTTTGTTCTCTTGGTATTCTTAGTTGAAAGCTTAACCTAGGAGGTTCATATGCTAATTTCTTAGACCTTGAAGGCCACCTCTTTTCAGAATGCATTTTAACAGTTTTTCACCACTAGAGGGTGTTAGTTCATGTATTTCATATAGATAACACTGTGCTCGTGCACGTGAAGTTATCTGGGAGCAGGCACTGATTGGCTAAACTGCAAGTCTGTCAAAAGAACTGAAATAAAGGGGCAGTTTGCAGAGGCTTAGATACAAGATAATCACAGAGGTAAAAAGTATATTAATATAACAGTGCTGGTTATGCAAAACTGGGGAATGGGTAATAAAGGGATTATCTATCTTTTAAAACAATAAAAATTCTGGTGTAGACTGTCCCTTTAAACTAAACATAGGTAGGCTCATATGGTAATTTCTAAGCCTTTGAGGGCTGCCTCTTATCACATGCTTTTTAAATCTCTTTTTACACGTGGGCCATATAGATAACACTGTGTTCAGGCACAGGGGGTTATTTAAGATCTAGCACAAAACAATGCTAAATTTAAGACAATAGATAATAAACAGTCACAGTCATGTGATCAGGGGGCTGGAAGAAGGTTCCTAGATACAAGGTAATCACAGAGGTAAAAAGTGTATTAATATAACTGTGTTGGTTATGCAAAACTGGGGAATGGATAATAAAGGGATTATCTATCTTTTAAAACAATAACAATTCTATGGTAGACTGTCCCTTTAAGCTGAATAGGGAAATAAGATGAGTGTGCACGTAAGCTCACTCCCTTAGCTGTCCTGGGACAGACATACTGATTTGCTGCTTAGAAGTCCTTTACAATGGGATGTGGCTACTGAGGAACTTTTGAGGTAAAATAGCTTTTTTACATAGAGATGTTCAGGTGATATTTTCTAGTCAGCTTTTTACAGCTATGCTGCATCACTTTCAAGTGTTTAAACATTTGGGTATTATGGTCCTTTAAATGTATAGGATGTATTATGAAGTTTTAAACAACTTTCCAATTTACTTCCATTATCAATTTGTATTCGTTCTCTTTGTATTCTTTCTTAAAGAGTAATTGTAGGTGAGATCAGGAGCGTGCATGTGTCTTTAGCCATCTGGCAGCAGTGCTCACAACATTGTTTATAGCAGAGTTATACATAGATCACTGCTGCCATAGACATGTGCACTCTCCTGAGCTCCTATCAGCCTACCTAGATTTACTCTTCAACAAAGGATTCAAAAAGAACTAAGCACATTTGGTAATAGAAGTAAATTGGAAAGGTGTTTAAAATGACATTTTCTGTCTGAATCATGAACGCTTATTTTTGACTTTACTGGTCTTTGTTTAACATCTAACATACATGGCCATTGCATTTTAGCTTTATTTGCATTAGATCTTACTGCAATTAATATTATATATAAATATACACACACAGAAAGTCTGGTACTCTCTTGCAGGCACACAGCTAGATTAATATAAAAATGTTTGTATAGTATCTAGCCATGCGCTTGCAAGAGAGTGCCAGACTTTAAATGTGTTGTGTTAATAATTTGGCTGGTCTAGGGTTAAGGCTGTCTGCTATGAAAGTTCAGTCCATTTCCATGTCTTTTGTATATGTATGTATATGTCATTTATATATATACTACTGCTGTGCACAATACTATCCTCTTGCAATAGAACCAGGATGGCAAAAACAGTGCTAGTACTTCAAAAGTAATTGGAATCAAAAAAATAATGTGACCATTCCAGAAAAGTTGAAAAGAAAAGTTTTGAGTGAGGAAAAGAAGAGTTAAATTTTGGATTAATTGGCAGAGGGATATACAGGGAGCGTCAGGTTTCTTCCATGCTTTGGGGTTCATAAAAACAAGATCAAGCAGCAGACATTGGGGACAACAAAGCTACAGACCGGGAGACAGCAAAAACGACTCTCCACTGCCCGAGATGACCGCCAACTCATTTGAATGGCACTCAACAACCGTAGGATGACATCAAGTGACATACAAAATGGCAAATGGCAGCTGGGGTGAAGTGCATGGTGAGGACTGTTCGAAACAGGCTCCTAGGGGTAGGGCTGAAGGCGTGCAAAGCTAGAAAAAAGCCATTCATTAATGAGAAGCAAAGAAGGGCCAGGCTGAGGTTTGTAAAAGACCATAAGGATTAGACCATAGTGGACTGGTGTAACGTCATCTCTGATGAGTCCAATTTTCAGCTTTGCCCAACACCTGGTTGTCTAATGGTTAGAGACCTGGAGAGGCCTACAAGCCACAGTGTCTCGCACCCACTGTGAACTTTGGTTGAGGATCATTAATGATCTGGGGGTGCTTCAGCAAGGTAAGAATCGGCATATTTATTTTTGTGGACGCATGAATCAAGCCATGTACAAGGTTATCATGGAAGAAAACTTGTTTCCTTCTGCTCTGACAATATTCCCAAACTCTGAGGATTGTTTTCTTGCCACAAGGACAATGCTCCATGCCACACAGTCAGGTCAGATAGCTCAGCATGCTAATGCACTGTGGCTGAGCTCTGTAGCAACTTGAGGGTTGCAAGTTTGATCCCCAGCGAGGGCCACTCAGCCTTTCATCCTTCTGAGGTCGATAACATGAGCAGCGCCTTGAGACCCTTACGGGTGATTAGCTGCGCTTTTACAAGTACCCAGTACATATACAATCAAAGTGTGGATGGAGGACCACCAGATCAAGACCTTATCATGGTCAGCCTGAACCCAGGGGCAAATCATGGCCTAGGCAAACAAGGCACGTGCCTGGGGGGGCGGCAGACCCAGCTGATTATATGCATGCTGCTTATAGGGGAACTAGGAAAGCGCACATGCTAATATTAGATGCTTAGTTTCTTTTTTTTATGTTTAAATGGTGGCAGTCCAGGGGAGAGAGCTGGAGTAGTGATTTAGCTTGGGCGGCAGGAGTTAGTGTCAGGAGCTTTTGCACTTGCATCTCAGTCTGATACTGATACTTGTGACTAAGAGGATTGCAGAGGGACGAAGTTCACAGCGGTAAGTAGGCTTTAGAAAGCAAACATCAGTACACCATCCGTTACTAGCTAGTTTTGAATTTAATGCCCTGCTTTTCCAGCACACAGCACCTCAGTGACTGACAGCAGTGTATTAGCATTAGTTCCTGTATCATGGGGCTATCACCGCAATGCCATTTTGTTTTCACTGTGTCTTGCTGGTGCTCTGAGCTACCTGCTCCGCAATTACTGATTTTACACTGCTGTGTAATAGAAGCAAGTTGGCTTTTTCCAAGGGGTCACAGCTCTGGTTGGTTGTTAGTTTATTAGTATATCATGAGGTTTTCAAAAATTTAATTGTTCAGAGTTTATCTTTTTTATAACATTAGCATAATGCGCATTATTATATGTTTACTTTTTTCATGTTGTTATTTAACACCAAAGATAATTTAGAAAACGTGAGGTTTATTCTTGCAATATTGCATAATCGAGAGGTATTGGTTATGTATAGTGGCTACTACATGATTGTGAGGTAACGGTTATGGATATGTAAAGTGGCAATATAAATGACACTTCTTTTCCATATATTTATGATTTCTGTAATGCAATTTGCTTATTGTATTTGATGTATAACCTCAATAAAAAGTATTAAAATTTTTTTTTACAAAAATATGAAATAAAAACATAAAGGAAAAATCCCCATAAAAATGTTTCTATTCCTGGGCTGTGAATGTGTGTGGGAAAATGTCAGTGCCTTTGAGAGAAAGTGTATAAGAGATAGGGTAGAAGAGTGTTTTATGTGTCTGTGAGAGAATGTATTATTATTTTATTATTATTATCGGTTATTTGTAGAGCGCAAACAGATTCCGCAGCGCTATAAACAAATGCGGAGTACAATAAAACAATTATATGGATCAAATGGGTAGAGGGCCCTGCCAAGAGTTGCACTGTTGTAGTCAGCTCTTAAGAAGATGATCAACAAACAGCTGGACTCTTAGGCTTACATGCTAAGGGGGTTCAGGGGATAGAGATGGAGGAGACAAACTGGTATAAATTAAGGTTAGCGTAGGTTGTATGGATCCCTGAACAGTAGAGTCTTTAGGGAGCCCTTGAAGCTTTTAAAACTAGGGGAGAGTCTTGTGGAGCGAGGCAGAGAGTTCCACAAGATGGGAGCCAGTCTGGAGAAGTCCTGTAAACGGGAGTGTGATGAGGTAATAAGAGAGGAGGAGAGTAGGAGGTCATGAGCAGAGCGAAGGGGAAGGGAGGGAGAGTATCTGGAGACAAGGTCTGAGATATAGGGGGGAGCAGTGCAATTGAGGGCTTTATGTGTCAGAGTGAGAATTTTGCGTTTGATCCTAGAGGCAAGAGGAAGCCAGTGAAGGGATTGGCAGAGAGGTGCAGCAGATGAAGAGCGACATGTAAGGAAGATGAGCCTGGCAGAGGCATTCATTATGGATTGTAAAGGAGCTAGGCGGGAGGTGGGGAGACCAGAGAGGACAGAGTTGCAGTAATCGAGGCGGGAAAGGATGAGAGAGTGGATTAAAATCTTAGTTGTGTCTTGTGTAAGGAAATGTCTAATTTTAGAGATGTTTTTAAGGTGGAAGCGGCAGGCTTTAGCCAAGGACTGAATGTGAGTAGTGAATGTGACCCCGAGACATCGGCATGCGGGGGTAGGGGTAATGATGGAGTTGTCGACAGTTATAGAGTGATTGGGGTGGAGATTTTGGAAGAATGGGGGGAAAAACATAATTTATGTAAGAACTTACCTGATAAATTCATTTCTTTCATATTAACAAGAGTCCATGAGCTAGTGACGTATGGGATATACATTCCTACCAGGAGGGGCAAAGTTTCCCAAACCTTAAAATGCCTATAAATACACCCCTCACCACACCCACAAATCAGTTTAACGAATAGCCAAGAAGTGGGGTGATAAGAAAAAAAGTGCGAAGCATATAAAATAAGGAATTGGAATAATTGTGCTTTATACAAAAAAATCATAACCACCACAAAAAAGGGTGGGCCTCATGGACTCTTGTTAATATGAAAGAAATGAATTTATCAGGTAAGTTCTTACATAAATTATGTTTTCTTTCATGTAATTAACAAGAGTCCATGAGCTAGTGACGTATGGGATAATGACTACCCAAGATGTGGATCTTTCCACACAAGAGTCACTAGAGAGGGAGGGATAAAATAAAGACAGCCAATTCCTGCTGAAAATAATCCACACCCAAAATAAAGTTTAACAAAAAACATAAGCAGAAGATTCAAACTGAAACCGCTGCCTGAAGAACTTTTCTACCAAAAACTGCTTCAGAAGAAGAAAATACATCAAAATGGTAGAATTTAGTAAAAGTATGCAAAGAGGACCAAGTTGCTGCTTTGCAGATCTGGTCAACCGAAGCTTCATTCCTAAACGCCCAGGAAGTAGATACTGACCTAGTAGAATGAGCTGTAATTCTCTGAGGCGGAATTTTACCCGACTCAACATAGGCAAGATGAATTAAAGATTTCAACCAAGATGCCAAAGAAATGGCAGAAGCTTTCTGGCCTTTCCTAGAACCGGAAAAGATAACAAATAGACTAGAAGTCTTACGGAAAGATTTCGTAGCTTCAACATAATATTTCAAAGCTCTAACAACATCCAAAGAATGCAATGATCTCTCCTTAGAATTCTTAGGATTAGGACATAATGAAGGAACCACAATTTCTCTACTAATGTTGTTGGAATTCACAACTTTAGGTAAAAATTCAAAAGAAGTTCGCAACACCGCCTTATCCTGATGAAAAATCAGAAAAGGAGACTCACAAGAAAGAGCAGATAATTCAGAAACTCTTCTAGCAGAAGAGATGGCCAAAAGGAACAAAACTTTCCAAGAAAGTAATTTAATGTCCAATGAATGCATAGGTTCAAACGGAGGAGCTTGAAGAGCTCCCAGAACCAAATTCAAACTCCAAGGAGGAGAAATTGACTTAATGACAGGTTTTATACGAACCAAAGCTTGTACAAAACAATGAATATCAGGAAGAATAGCAATCTTTCTGTGAAAAAGAACAGAAAGAGCGGAGATTTGTCCTTTCAAAGAACTTGCGGACAAACCCTTATCTAAACCATCCTGAAGAAACTGTAAAATTCTCGGTATTCTAAAAGGATGCCAAGAAAAATGATGAGAAAGACACCAAGAAATATAAGTCTTCCAGACTCTATAATATATCTCTCGAGATACAGATTTACGAGCCTGTAACATAGTATTAATCACAGAGTCAGAGAAACCTCTTTGACCAAGAATCAAGCGTTCAATCTCCATACCTTTAAATTTAAGGATTTCAGATCCGGATGGAAAAAAGGACCTTGTGACAGAAGGTCTGGTCTTAACGGAAGAGTCCATGGTTGGCAAGATGCCATCCGGACAAGATCCGCATACCAAAACCTGTGAGGCCATGCTGGAGCTATTAGCAGAACAAACGAGCATTCCCTCAGAATCTTGGAGATTACTCTTGGAAGAAGAACTAGAGGCGGAAAGATATAGGCAGGATGATACTTCCAAGGAAGTGATAATGCATCCACTGCCTCCGCCTGAGGATCCCGGGATCTGGACAGATACCTGGGAAGTTTCTTGTTTAGATGAGAGGCCATCAGATCTATCTCTGGGAGCCCCCACATTTGAACAATCTGAAGAAATACCTCTGGGTGAAGAGACCATTCGCCCGGATGCAACGTTTGGCGACTGAGATAATCCGCTTCCCAATTGTCTACACCTGGGATATGAACCGCAGAGATTAGACAGGAGCTGGATTCCGCCCAAACCAAAATTCGAGATACTTCTTTCATAGCCAGAGGACTGTGAGTCCCTCCTTGATGATTGATGTATGCCACAGTTGTGACATTGTCTGTCTGAAAACAAATGAACGATTCTCTCTTCAGAAGAGGCCAAAACTGAAGAGCTCTGAAAACTGCACGGAGTTCCAAGATATTGATCGGTAATCTCACCTCCTGAGATTCCCAAACTCCTTGTGCCGTCAGAGATCCCCACACAGCTCCCCAACCTGTGAGACTTGCATCTGTTGAAATTACAGTCCAGGTTGGAAGAACAAAAGAAGCCCCCTGAATTAAACGAAGGTGATCTGTCCACCACGTTAGAGAGTGCCGAACAATCGGTTTTAAAGATATTAATTGATATATCTTCGTGTAATCCCTGCACCATTGGTTCAGCATACAGAGCTGAAGAGGTCGCATGTGAAAACGAGCAAAGGGGATCGCGTCCGATGCAGCAGTCATAAGACCTAGAGTTTCCATGCATAAGGCTACCGAAGGGAATGATTGAGACTGAAGGTTTCGACAGGCTGTAATCAATTTTAGACGTCTCTTGTCTGTTAAAGACAAAGTCATGGACACTGAATCTATCTGGAAACCCAGAAAGGTTACCCTTGTTTGAGGAATCAAAGAACTTTTTGGTAAATTGATCCTCCAACCATGATCTTGAAGAAACAACACAAGTCGATTCGTATGAGACTCTGCTAAATGTAAAGACGGAGCAAGTACCAAGATATCGTCCAAATAAGGAAATACCACAATACCCTGTTCTCTGATTACAGACAGAAGGGCACCGAGAATCTTTGTGAAAATTCTTGGAGCTGTAGCAAGGCCAAACGGTAGAGCCACAAATTGGTAATGCTTGTCTAGAAAAGAGAATCTCAGGAACTGATAATGATCTGGATGAATCGGAATATGCAGATATGCATCCTGTAAATCTATTGTGGACATATAATTCCCTTGCTGAACAAAAGGCAATATAGTCCTTACAGTTACCATCTTGAACGTTGGTATCCTTACATAACGATTCAATAATTTTAGATCCAGAACTGGTCTGAAGGAATTCTCCTTCTTTGGTACAATGAAGAGATTTGAATAAAACCCCATCCCCTGTTCCGGAACTGGAACTGGCATAATTACTCCAGCCAACTCTAGATCTGAAACACAATTCAGAAATGCTTGAGCTTTCATTGGATTTACTGGGACATGGGAAAGAAAAAATCTCTTTGCAGGAGGTCTCATCTTGAAACCAATTCTGTACCCTTCTGAAACAATGTTCTGAATCCAAAGATTGTGAACAGAATTGATCCAAATTTCTTTGAAAAAACGTAACCTGCCCCCTACCAGCTGAACTGGAATGAGGGCCGTACCTTCATGTGAACTTAGAAGCAGGCTTTGCCTTTCTAGCAGGCTTGGATTTATTCCAGACTGGAGATGGTTTCCAAACTGAAACTGCTCCTGAGGACGAAGGATCAGGCTTTTGTTCTTTGTTGAAACGAAAGGAACGAAAACGATTGTTAGCCCTGTTTTTACCTTTAGACTTTTTATCCTGTGGTAAAAAAGTTCCTTTCCCACCAGTAACAGTTGAAATAATAGAATCCAACTGAGAACCAAATAATTTGTTTCCCTGGAAAGAAATGGAAAGTAGAGTTGATTTAGAAGCCATATCAGCATTCCAGGTCTTAAGCCATAAAGCTCTTCTGGCTAAGATAGCCAGAGACATAAATCTAACATCAACTCTAATAATATCAAAAATGGCATCACAGATGAAATTATTAGCATGCTGGAGAAGAATAATAATATCATGAGAATCACGATTTGTTACTTGTTGCGCTAGAGTTTCCAACCAAAAAGTTGAAGCTGCAGCAACATCAGCCAATGATATAGCAGGTCTAAGAAGATTACCTGAACATAGATAAGCTTTTCTTAGAAAAGATTCAATTTTTCTATCTAAAGGATCCTTAAACGAGGTACCATCTGACGTAGGAATGGTAGTACGTTTAGCAAGGGTAGATATAGCCCCATCAACTTTAGGGATTTTGTCCCAAAATTCTAACCTGTCAGGCGGAACAGGATATAATTGCTTAAAACGTTTAGAAGGAGTAAATGAATTACCCAATTTATCCCATTCCTTAGCAATTACTGCAGAAATAGCATTAGGAACAGGAAAGACTTCTGGAATAACCGCAGGAGCTTTAAAAACCTTATCCAAACGTATAGAATTAGTATCAAGAGGACTAGAATCCTCTATTTCTAAAGCAATTAGTACTTCTTTAAGTAAAGAGCGAATAAATTCCATCTTAAATAAATATGAAGATTTATCAGCATCAATCTCTGAGACAGAATCCTCTGAACCAGAAGAGTCCAAAGAATCAGAATGATGGTGTTCATTTAAAAATTCATCTGTAGAGAGAGAAGATTTAAAAGACTTTTTACGTTTACTAGAAGGAGAAATAACAGACAAAGCCTTCTTTATGGATTCAGAAACAAAATCTCTTATGTTATCAGGAACATTCTGCACCTTAGATGTTGAGGGAACTGCAACAGGCAATGGTACATCACTAAAGGAAATATTATCTGCTTTAACAAGTTTGTCATGACAATTATTACAAACAACAGCTGGAGGAATAGCTACCAAAAGTTTACAGCAGATACACTTAGCTTTGGTAGATCCAGCAGGCAGTGGTTTTCCTGTAGTATCTTCTGGCTCAGATGCAACGTGAGACATCTTGCAATATGTAAGAGAAAAAACAACATATAAAGCAAAATAGATCAAATTCCTTATAAGACAGTTTCAGGAATGGGAAAAAAATGCCAAACATCAAGCTTCTAGCAACCAGAAGCAAATGAAAAATGAGACTGAAATAATGTGGAGACAAAAGCGACGCCCATATTTTTTGGCGCCAAATAAGACGCCCACATTATTTGGCGCCTAAATGCTTTTGGCGCAAAAAATGACGCCACATCCGGAACGCCGACATCTTTGGCGCAAAATAACGTCAAAAAATGACGCAACTTCCGGCGACACGTATGACGCCGGAAACGGAAAAGAATTTTTGCGCCAAAAAAGTCCGCGCCAAGAATGACGCAATAAAATGAAGCATTTTCAGCCCCCGCGAGCCTAACAGCCCACAGGGAAAAAAGTCAAATTTTTGAGGTAAGAAAAATATGATAATTTAAAGCATAATCCCAAATATGAAACTGACTGTCTGGAAATAAGGAAAGTTGAACATTCTGAGTCAAGGCAAAATAAATGTTTGAATACATATATTTAGAACTTTATAAATAAAGTGCCCAACCATAGCTTAGAGTGTCACAGAAAATAAGACTTACTTACCCCAGGACACTCATCTACATGTTTGTAGAAAGCCAAACCAGTACTGAAACGAGAATCAGTAGAGGAAATGGTAAATATAAGAGTATATCGTCGATCTGAAAAGGGAGGTAAGAGATGAATCTCTACGACCGATAACAGAGAACCTTATGAAATAGACCCCGTAGAAGGAGATCACTGCATTCAATAGGCAATACTCTCCTCACATCCCTCTGACATTCACTGCACGCTGAGAGGAAAACCGGGCTCCAACTTGCTGCGGAGCGCATATCAACGTAGAATCTAGCACAAACTTACTTCACCACCTCCCTTGGAGGCAAAGTTTGTAAAACTGATTTGTGGGTGTGGTGAGGGGTGTATTTATAGGCATTTTAAGGTTTGGGAAACTTTGCCCCTCCTGGTAGGAATGTATATCCCATACGTCACTAGCTCATGGACTCTTGTTAATTACATGAAAGAAATAAGGAGCTCAGTTTTGGAGAGATTTAGCTTGAGGTAGTGAGAGGACATCCAGGAAGAGATGTGAGAAAGACGGTTAGTGACACGGTTAGCAAGGAAGGAGATAGGTCTGGTGCAGAGAAGTAGATTTGGGTGTCATCGGCATACAAATGATATTGGAAACTGTGGGACTTTATTAACAAACCAAGTGATGACATGTAGATTGAGAAGAGAAGGGGACAGAGGATAGAACCTTGCGGTACTCCGACAGAAAGTGGTGACGGGGAAGAGGAGCCCCAGAGAAGGCTACACTAAAAGGTACGGTTTGACAGGTAGGAAGAGAGCCACAAGAGGGCTGTGTCACAGATGCAAAAGGTTTTTTTGAGGATAGGTGTGACCAGTGCATGTTTCAGAGATGAGGGAAATATACCGGTGCTGAGGGAGAGGTTGAAAATTTGTGTGAATATAGGGGTAATGGTAGCAGAACGTAAGAGTTTGTGAGTGAAAGTGTGTGTCACACAATAAGAAAGAGAGTCTGTGTGTTTTTCTCATCTCCCTCCTTTCTTTCTGTCCTCTCCCTCCATTTTCACTTTCTCCCTTTTTTCTCTCCCTCCAAACCTTTTGAGGTGCATGCCGGCTCAATTCAACCCACCTGAGTGTATGCAAGTGTTTTGCTAGCGGTGGTGAATATTTACTTTGGTAATGCCATGAAATAAAAAAAATGTCATGAAACACCCAGACTAAAAAATATCAAGACTGAAAAAGGTCTAAAAGCTAGGGTGGTGGTGGGGGCGCAGAATTTTGAGTGCCTAGGGCAGCATAAAACCTAAATACGCCACTGCCTGAACCCCATTGAAAACCTCTGGAATGTGATTTAGAGGAAGATGGATGGTCACAAGCCATCAAACAAAGCTGAGCTGCTTGAATTTTTGCATTCCCAGAGTGGCATAAAATCACCCAACAGTAATGTGAAAGACTGGTGGAAAGCTTGCCACGGTGCATGAAAGTTATGATTGAAAATCAGGGTTATTTCATTAAATATCAATTTCTGAACTCGGTTAAAACATTAGTATTGTGTTTAAAAATGAATATGAACTTATCTTTGCATTATTCGAAGTCTGAAAACACTGCTTCACTTTTGTTATTTTGACCAGTTGTCTTTTTCTGCAAATAAATGCTTTAAATGACAATATTTTTATTTGGAATTTGGGAGAAATGTTGCCAGTAGTTTATAGAACAAAAAAAAATGTTCCTTTTACTCAAATACAAAACCTATAAATGTCAGCTTTTAAAATTGTTGACCCGAGATCGGTAATCATTTTGCATTTTACTCTGGGACAGTCGTCCTATTTTGTGGTATATTTGTTTTGTTGAGCAATAAATGAGTAAAAAAATAATAAAAACATGTAAACAGAAATACACACGACTTGTTAAACCCAAATATATTTAAACCCACAGATGATATTTAAGATTGTGTGAAATCATGATGAAATCATCACCCAGTAAATCCTTTGGGGAAGAGCAGTATAGACACTCTAGAGTGACACAAGCAGAACAGACAGCAGACCTAGCAACAACAGGACTTTCTGCACTACACTCCAGTCCTTACTTATCCAGTACAATCATACAACAGATGGGATAATGAGGTTTCTGAAGCACTATACACCATATGTTTATTACACCCCCCTCCCAGCAGCACATAATCAGTGTAAACTCATTAGCATCTAACTCCATAACTAAATAGAACTACAGTTTCTGTTCAATAAGATTATGTTCATTACCCACTACTAGTGGCCCCAGATTGCACTTTATAACCCCATATTGTAAACCTCACCCCGGCTCCAGTAGGCACTTTTTCATATGTAGCAGGATATGGGCACATCAGGGTGCTCGTCCACTCCTGCCAGAGCCAAAATTAGAAATAAAATCAATGCAAAGGAGCTATGATAGGTTGATTAATTTGCCTTATGCTGGACAGCACTTTTACCAGAACTGATAAGAGATTCTTACTCTCAGACCCACAAGGAACGTATAAGTTCAAAGTGTTAACGCTTTTAATGCAATCTGAGACTTCATCCATAAGCTGCACAAATTCTTCAGGCTTCTAGAAGGTGACAAAAGGTGCGGCAGGAGCGACCTTATAGAGCAGACTTGGTTAGGTCCATCTTGGCTGGAAGCGGTCCTGCCTCCTCTTCATTGTGATTTGAGTGTACAACCACCAATGCTGAGGGGGAGTATCTGTGAAGCTTCTGGTCATTCAGGTATTCCAAATCCCCGTAAATACTCAGCTTCTGCAAGAAAAATGCATTTTTATAATGTGGCTTTAACCGTACACCTTATGTGCATCACATATTGTTAAAGGGACACTAAGATTGTAACATAAAATGTTTAATTATACACATTAAAATATAATTTTCATTATTTACTTTGCCCCCTTTCCTGTAATTTAAATCAGAAAATCATGAAATTTTCATTCCTGTCAACAGAAAAAGCACACGGCGGCCTTCACACATCAAACCCTGTCCCATATATAACCCTAATATGCATTTTGCGACAGCGCCAAACAATATTTTGTTCATACGACAGTGCAGATGACTCCTGTCCCCTAGTACAAAGGGATGCTTGCTAACAAATCACAAGTATGATTATGTATATGGTGTAAAAAAAGATATTGTGGTTTATACAAAAGCAGTAGGGGAAACAGAAAGGATCCTATTGTCTTCCATGTAGGTAGTTTAGCACTGATTCTTTTAAAATATTTATAGTTAAACTTTTTTTTTTTTTTTTTTAAACAGACCCAAATTAATTTCTAATTTCCAATTTAGAATGATGTAATATATATATATATATATATATATATATATATATATATATATATATATATATATATATATATACACACACACATACAGGTAGCCCTCAGTTTACGCCGGGGTTAGGTTCCAGAAGGAATGGTTGTAAATCGAAACCGTTGTAAATTGAAACCCAGTTTATAATGTAAGTCAATGGGAAGTGAGGGAGTTAGGTTACAGGCCCCTCTCAAAATTGTCATAAGTAACACCTAATACATTATTTTTAAAGCTTTGAAATGAAGACTTTACATGCTAAACAGCATCATAAACCTAATAAAATAATCACACAACACAGAATATATAATTAAACTAAGATAAATGAAGAAAAACATTTGCTAAACAGCATTATAAACCTAATAAAATAATCACACAACACAGACTTCACTTGCATTTTTCTGCAAACAGTTATTTCTATGCATTCCAATCTGGACTTATTTATAGACAGGAAGATCTTGTTCCTTTGAAATCTGCTCGATAGTTCAGGTCTGGTTAAACTGATTAATTTCAGCTTGCTTGGCTTTGCTGCAACACAAGCGGACAGCTCCATCTACTGGCTATTTTAATAAATGCACTGCTTCTCAATACTTTTCAATAGCAGTCACATGACTGGAAAAAAAGGTTGTTATTCTGAAACGGTGTAAATTGAACCGTTGTAAAACGAGGGCCACCTGTATATGTATATATATATATATATATATATATATATATATATATATATATATATATATATATATATATATATATATACATATATATACATATACATATATATATATATATATATATATATATATATATATACACACACATACATATACACACACATACACAAATGCATATGCTTACAGTAATATATGACACATTCATATACTTACACGCTCACACTTTCATAGGTATGGAAAGGCAACCTTACTGTGCAAACAGATATTTTTGATTTCTGTTCTGCACCTAAACCACCCAGTGGAAAATTTATCAAGTTTGCAGGTGGACAAGTTCTCAGTTGCCACCTCCACTCGTTCAGCTAATTGAGTGTGAGCAGGGCATGTCAATCACCCTGAACGAGTGAGTGTTGGGGTGATTTATTCTGCCATCTCTAAGGTTGCAGAGTGGATAAAGAAGATACATTTGTGGTTGTTGGCTCACTTATGCATCACAACACCTAAAAAAAGCTTGATAAATCTTCCCTCTAGTATCCTCAGTGCTATGATAACCAAAGACTGTCTGTCATCAGCAGTTATACTGATAATCCACCTTAAAAAGGTTAAAAAAACGGAAATTTGCATGAATTTCAGTTTTAAATAGATGTATTATTATTATTATTATACTTCCATAAGAAAAAAATAATTCTAGTAAAAGTTATTGTTTCAATGGTATACTTACATATGTTATGTGGGACTAGAGGGTAAGGATTCAAACACCATACTTGCTAAGAGAGCTGGCAATGATGTGTATTGAGCCAGTAAATATTTGTGTCATAAAAGCCACTGCCGATGATGTGGTGTTTTAACCTTTTAGCGCATTTATGACATTCTATTCCGTCCTAACCGTGCTGGGCTTTAGAGCCATTAGGACGAAACCGTCCTAACCATTTGGCTGACCTGAAGCCAATGGCGCTTCCAGGATGCGGTTGCGGTCTAGAGGGCATGCCTAGCGTCATAGAGACGCCCCCCTGACCCGATCCCATCACTGAAATCGTGCACACAATCACGGGATTTCAATTTGTTTACATCCGAACGTTGTTCCGATGTAGACAAATTAACCCTGTCATCAAAGGGTTAATGCTGGTGCACGGGGCACTCACAGAATATGTGCATATGCCACATAAAACAGTCATAATTCTTACAATTATATTTGCTAAAGAAAGTATAATTTAAAAAAATATATAATTAAAAAAAAAATTAAAAAATATTCTGATTAAAATTTCAGTACACCTACACACAATTCAGTGTTAACCTTTATATCCCTTTAAGAGTAGAAATAGGAGAGGAGACTGGGAGGAAAATAAGAAAAAATAAAGCAAAATTTGTTAAAGCTGCTCTACAGTAACATCAGTCAAAGTAAATAATACATGTATATTGTAATGTCTTTATATTTTCATTATACAGTATAACATCCCTTTAAGTATTTCTGGTAAACATTTTATATATTTCTTCCCATACTATAATGTCTATACTGAGAGGTCACATAGCAACTTGTCCTCACTCTCTGACGTCACCTGTCTGTGTCGTCAGGACTCCATTAATCTCACATTTAATTAGTTGAATCCTTTAATAACCCCTGGCTTACACACTAGTCTGACAGGAGTCACTATTGGTAGCACTTACCTCAGTCGGTATGTACTGATCGCTTGCAGTAGCAACTGTAGCACAACAAATCCAGAGAAGGACGAGCACCGAGAGCACAAGGGTGGCACTCAGGAGCCAGCTGGTGTTCCTGGCAAACACAGAACATCCCAGTGTGAGACAACAGGAAGGAAAATGCACACAGCAGAGGGTAACATTATATATAGGGAATGCCCGGGCATCTTGCACACACAACTTACATGACACAAACAGCAGCTGGTTAGCGTCGTACATACAACCGACATGACACAAACAGCAGCTGGTGAGCGTCGTACACACAACTGACATGACACAGACAGCAGCTGGTGAGCGTCGTACACACAACTGACATGACACAAACAGCAGCTGGTTAGCATCGTACATACAACCGACATGACACAAACAGTAGCTGTTGAGCGTTGTACACACAACTGACATGACACAAAGAGCAGCTGTTAACCGTCACACACACAACTGACATGACACAAACAGCAGCTGGTAATCGTCACACACACAACTGACATGACACAGACAGCAGCTGGTGAGCGTCGTACATACAACCGACATGACACAGACAGCAGCTGGTGAGCGTCGTACACACAACTGACATGACACAGACAGCAGCTGGTTAGCGTCGTACATACAACCGACATGACACAAACAGCAGCTGGTGAGCATCGTACACACAACTGACATGACACAAAGAGCAGCTGTTAACCGTCACACACACAACTGACATGACACAAACAGCAGCTGGTAACCGTCACACACACAACTGACATGACACAAACAGCAGCTGGTAATCGTCACACACACAACTGACATGACACAAACAGCAGCTGGTAACCGTCACACACACAACTGACATGACACAAACAGCAGCTGGTGAGCGTCGTACACACAACTGACACAAAGAGCAGCTGTTAACCGTCACACACACAACTGACATGACACAAACAGCAGCTGGTAATCGTCACACACACAACTGACATGACACAAACAGCAGCTGGTAACCGTCACACACACAACTGACATGACACAAACAGCAGCTGGTGAGCGTCGTACACACAACTGACATGACACAAAGAGCAGCTGTTAACCGTCACACACACAACTGACATGACAAACAGCAGCTGGTAATCGTCACACACACAACTGACATGACACAAACAGCAGCTGGTAACCGTCACACACACAACTGACATGACACAAACAGCAGCTAATGAGCATCACACACACAACTGAAATGACAGACAGCAGCTGGTGAGCCTCATACACGCAACTGAAATGACACAGACAGCAGTTGGTAACCGTCACACACACAACTGAAATGACACAGACAGCAGCTGGTGAGCGTCATACACACAACTGAAATGACACAGACAGCAGTTGGTGAGCGTCATACACACAACTGACATGACACAAACAGCAGCTGGTAACCGTCACACACACAACTGACATGACACAAACAGCAGCTGGTGAGCGTCGTACACACAACTGACATGACACAAACAGCAGCTGGTGAGCCTCATACACGCAACTGAAATGACACAGACAGCAGTTGGTAACCGTCACACACACAACTGACATGACACAGACAGCAGCTAATAAGCGTCGTACACACAACTGAAATGACACAAACAGCAGCTGGTGAGCCTCATACACGCAACTGAAATGACACAGACAGCAGTTGGTAACCGTCACACACACAACTGAAATGACACAGACAGCAGTTGGTGAGCGTCATACACACAACTGACATGACACAAACTGCAGCTGGTGAGCGTCGTACACGCAACTGAAATGACACAGACAGCAGTTGGTAACCGTCACACACACAACTGAAATGACACAGACAGCAGTTGGTAACCGTCACACACACAACTGACATGACACAAACAGCAGCTGGTGAGCCTCATACACGCAACTGAAATGACACAGACAGCAGTTGGTAACCGTCACACACACAACTGAAATGACACAGACAGCAGTTGGTGAGCGTCATACACACAACTGACATGACACAAACTGCAGCTGGTGAGCGTCGTACACACAACTGACATGACACAGACAGCAGCTGGTGAGCCTCGTACACACAACTGACATGACACAGACAGCAGCTGGTGAGCGTCATAAACACAACTGACATGACACAAATAGCAGCTGGTGAGTGTCATACACACAACTGACATGACACAGACAGCAGCTGGTGAGCGTCATAAACACAACTGACATGACACAAATAGCAGCTGGTGAGTGTCATACACACAACTGACATGACACAAATAGCAGCTGGTGAGTGTCATACACACAACTGACATGACACAAATAGCAGCTGGTGAATGAACACCACAATGACCTACACTGAGAAGCAACCAGTGAGACGGTTCATTCCATCCAACAGGCCAGATCTGCTCTGCCACAAATCTTCTCCAGTGGGTTCTGAGGACACAATATCAGCTGTAGATAAAGCAGGACACTAATTAGTTTATATACACAGACTATAAAATAATGATACAATATTACACATTATAACATCCCCATCCTAAACAATTCCTTCAGGTGGAACGATTATTTAATAAAGATAAAGTATAAGGTTACCATACCGCCCGAACAACAGGCACAAGACAACCAGCTCCAGCTTCCAAAAAATGTAACAGTAACACAAAGCTCCTCTGTACAGACAGGTCACACAACTACTGACAGTAACACAATGCGCACTCCTCTACAGACAGGTCACACAACTACTGACAGTAACATAATGCGCACTCCTCTACAGACAGGTCACACAACTACTGACAGTAACATAATGCGCACTCCTCTACAGACAGGTCACACAACTACTGACAGTAACATAATGCGCACTCCTCTACAGACAGGTCACACAACTACTGACAGTAACACAATGCGCACTCCTCTACAGACAGGTCACACAACTACTGACAGTAACACAATGCGCACTCCTCTACAGACAGGTCACACAACTACTGACAGTAACATAATGCGCACTCCTCTACAGACAGGTCACACAACTACTGACAGTAACACAATGCGCACTCCTCTACAGACAGGTCACACAACTACTGACAGTAACACAATGCGCACTCCTCTACAGACAGGTCACACAACTACTGACAGCAACACAATGCGCACTCCTCTACAGACAGGTCACACAACTACTGACAGTAACACAATGCGCACTCCTCTACAGACAGGTCACACAACTACTGACAGTAACATAATGCACACTCCTCTACAGACAGGTCACACAACTACTGACAGTAACATAATGCACACTCCTCTACAGACAGGTCACACAACTACTGACAGTAACATAATGCACACTCCTCTACAGACAGGTCACACAACTACTGACAGTAACACAATGCGCACTCCTCTACAGACAGGTCACACAACTACTGACAGTAACACAATGCGCACTCCTCTATAGACAGGTCACACAACTACTGACAGTAACATAATGCACACTCCTCTACAGAGAGATCACACAACTACTGACAGTAACATAATGCACACTCCTCTACAGACAGGTCACACAACTACTGACAGTAACACAATGCTCCACTGTACAGACAGGTCACACAACTACTGACAGTAACACAATGCGCACTCCTCTACAGACAGGCCACACAACTACTGACAGTAACACAATGCACACTCCTCTACAGACAGGTCACACAACTACTGACAGTAACATAATGCTCCACTGTACAGACAGGTCACACAACTACTGACAGTAACACAATGCTCCACTGTACAGACAGGTCACACAACTACTGACAGTAACACAATGCACACTCCTCTACAGACAGGTCACACAACTACTGACAGCAACACAATGCGCACTCCTCTACAGACAGGTCACACAACTACTGACAGTAACATAATGCGCACTCCTCTACAGACAGGTCACACAACTACTGACAGTAACACAATGCTCCACTGTACAGACAGGTCACACAACTACTGACAGTAACACAATGCTCCACTGTACAGACAGGTCACACAACTACTGACAGCAACACAATGCGCACTCCTCTACAGACAGGTCACACAACTACTGACAGTAACATAATGCGCACTCCTCTACAGACAGGTCACACAACTACTGACAGTAACACAATGCTCCACTGTACAGACAGGTCACACAACTACTGACAGTAACACAATGCTCCACTGTACAGACAGGTCACACAACTACTGACAGTAACACAATGCACACTCCTCTACAGACAGGTCACACAACTACTGACAGTAACACAATGCACACTCCTCTACAGACAGGTCACACAACTACTGACAGTAACATAATGCACACTCCTCTACAGACAGGTCACACAACTACTGACAGTAACATAATGCACACTCCTCTACAGACAGGTCACACAACTACTGACAGTAACACAATGCGCACTCCTCTACAGAGAGATCACACAACTACTGACAGTAACATAATGCACACTCCTCTACAGACAGGTCATACAACTACTGACAGTAACACAATGCACACTCCTCTACAGACAGGTCACACAACTACTGACAGTAACACAATGCTCCACTGTACAGACAGGTCACACAACTACTGACAGTAACACAATGCTCCACTGTACAGACAGGTCATACAACTACTGACAGTAACACAATGCGCACTCCTCTACAGACAGGTCACAATACTACTGACAGTAACACAATGCACACTCCTCTACAGACAGGCCACACAACTACTGACAGTAACACAATGCTCCACTGTACAGACAGGTCATACAACTACTGAAAGTAACACAATGCACACTCCTCTACAGACAGGTCACACAACTACTGACAGTAACACAATGCTCCACTGTACAGACAGGTCACACAACTACTGACAGTAACACAATGCACACTCCTCTACAGAGAGATCACACAACTACTGACAGTAACATAATGCACACTCCTCTACAGACAGGTCACACAACTACTGACAGTAACACAATGCTCCACTGTACAGACAGGTCATACAACTACTGACAGTAACACAATGCGCACTCCTCTACAGACAGGTCACAATACTACTGACAGTAACACAATGCGCACTCCTCTACAGACAGGTCACAATACTACTGACAGTAACACAATGCGCACTCCTCTACAGACAGGCCACACAACTACTGACAGTAACACAATGCTCCACTGTACAGACAGGTCATACAACTACTGACAGTAACACAATGCTCCACTGTACAGACAGGTCACACAACTACTGACAGTAACACAATGCACACTCCTCTACAGACAGGTCACACAACTACTGACAGTAACATAATGCTCCACTGTACAGACAGGTCACACAACTACTGACAGTAACACAATGATCATCTGTACAGACAGGTCACACAACTACTGACAGTAACATAATGCACACTCCTCTACAGACAGGTCACACAACTACTGACAGTAACATAATGCACACTCCTCTACAGAGAGATCACACAACTACTGACAGTAACACAATGCACACTCCTCTACAGAGAGATCACACAACTACTGACAGTAACATAATGCACACTCCTCTACAGACAGGTCACACAACTACTGACAGTAACATAATGCGCACTCCTCTACAGACAGGTCACACAACTACTGACAGTAACATAATGCGCACTCCTCTACAGACAGGTCACACAACTACTGACAGTAACACAATGCGCACTCCTCTACAGACAGGTCACACAACTACTGACAGTAACACAATGCGCACTCCTCTACAGACAGGTCACACAACTACTGACAGCAACACAATGCGCACTCCTCTACAGACAGGTCACACAACTACTGACAGTAACACAATGCGCACTCCTCTACAGACAGGTCACACAACTACTGACAGTAACATAATGCACACTCCTCTACAGACAGGTCACACAACTACTGACAGTAACATAATGCACACTCCTCTACAGACAGGTCACACAACTACTGACAGTAACATAATGCACACTCCTCTACAGACAGGTCACACAACTACTGACAGTAACACAATGCGCACTCCTCTACAGACAGGTCACACAACTACTGACAGTAACACAATGCGCACTCCTCTATAGACAGGTCACACAACTACTGACAGTAACATAATGCACACTCCTCTACAGAGAGATCACACAACTACTGACAGTAACATAATGCACACTCCTCTACAGACAGGTCACACAACTACTGACAGTAACACAATGCTCCACTGTACAGACAGGTCACACAACTACTGACAGTAACACAATGCGCACTCCTCTACAGACAGGCCACACAACTACTGACAGTAACACAATGCACACTCCTCTACAGACAGGTCACACAACTACTGACAGTAACATAATGCTCCACTGTACAGACAGGTCACACAACTACTGACAGTAACACAATGCTCCACTGTACAGACAGGTCACACAACTACTGACAGTAACACAATGCACACTCCTCTACAGACAGGTCACACAACTACTGACAGCAACACAATGCGCACTCCTCTACAGACAGGTCACACAACTACTGACAGTAACATAATGCGCACTCCTCTACAGACAGGTCACACAACTACTGACAGTAACACAATGCTCCACTGTACAGACAGGTCACACAACTACTGACAGTAACACAATGCTCCACTGTACAGACAGGTCACACAACTACTGACAGCAACACAATGCGCACTCCTCTACAGACAGGTCACACAACTACTGACAGTAACATAATGCGCACTCCTCTACAGACAGGTCACACAACTACTGACAGTAACACAATGCTCCACTGTACAGACAGGTCACACAACTACTGACAGTAACACAATGCTCCACTGTACAGACAGGTCACACAACTACTGACAGTAACACAATGCACACTCCTCTACAGACAGGTCACACAACTACTGACAGTAACACAATGCACACTCCTCTACAGACAGGTCACACAACTACTGACAGTAACACAATGCACACTCCTCTACAGACAGGTCACACAACTACTGACAGTAACATAATGCACACTCCTCTACAGACAGGTCATACAACTACTGACAGTAACATAATGCACACTCCTCTACAGACAGGTCACACAACTACTGACAGTAACACAATGCGCACTCCTCTACAGAGAGATCACACAACTACTGACAGTAACATAATGCACACTCCTCTACAGACAGGTCATACAACTACTGACAGTAACACAATGCACACTCCTCTACAGACAGGTCACACAACTACTGACAGTAACACAATGCTCCACTGTACAGACAGGTCACACAACTACTGACAGTAACACAATGCTCCACTGTACAGACAGGTCATACAACTACTGACAGTAACACAATGCGCACTCCTCTACAGACAGGTCACAATACTACTGACAGTAACACAATGCACACTCCTCTACAGACAGGCCACACAACTACTGACAGTAACACAATGCTCCACTGTACAGACAGGTCATACAACTACTGAAAGTAACACAATGCACACTCCTCTACAGACAGGTCACACAACTACTGACAGTAACACAATGCTCCACTGTACAGACAGGTCACACAACTACTGACAGTAACACAATGCACACTCCTCTACAGAGAGATCACACAACTACTGACAGTAACATAATGCACACTCCTCTACAGACAGGTCACACAACTACTGACAGTAACACAATGCTCCACTGTACAGACAGGTCATACAACTACTGACAGTAACACAATGCGCACTCCTCTACAGACAGGTCACAATACTACTGACAGTAACACAATGCGCACTCCTCTACAGACAGGTCACAATACTACTGACAGTAACACAATGCGCACTCCTCTACAGACAGGCCACACAACTACTGACAGTAACACAATGCTCCACTGTACAGACAGGTCATACAACTACTGACAGTAACACAATGCTCCACTGTACAGACAGGTCACACAACTACTGACAGTAACACAATGCACACTCCTCTACAGACAGGTCACACAACTACTGACAGTAACATAATGCACACTCCTCTACAGAGAGATCACACAACTACTGACAGTAACACAATGCACACTCCTCTACAGAGAGATCACACAACTACTGACAGTAACATAATGCACACTCCTCTACAGACAGGTCACACAACTACTGACAGTAACACAATGCACACTCCTCTACAGACAGGCCACAAAATGAATGACACTAACATGAAGCATGCTCTAGAAGACTAATGCCTGCCAATGTGAAGCATGTGACTTACTACAGACTGGTCACATAGCAGTGTTAGTATGTTGGTAGCCATTTGTAAAAACAAAAATCACATGACTACTAACACCTAAAGTGTCCTTCTTTCAGACACCCCATCATTCATAATCACAGCACACAAGACAACATGGCTGCCAAACTCTTTCCTACAAGGGGCACTTACAGGATGCCTTGTCCAGCAGGAGGTCACTGGGAACTGGGTTCTCAGACAGGAGCTGGGGCATTTGCTGGATTTCAGGCTCAGACTAAAAATACAAAAAGAACAAATTAACTTACAATAGGATGTGAGTATAAATGCAATAAACCAACTCGTGTAAATGCAGTGAACTCATTCTCAGGTACAATCTTCTAATTCGTCCAAGCTTATCAGAAAAATACTGCCACTGATACTGGCTAGGTTCTGCTGCAAACAATCAGAATGTACACTCCAGGTAGTCTCTTGTGTAGTTTGTTTAATGCATTTTTCAACTTCTAATGGAAAAAAACATACATGGCAAGCTTGTGAACTACTAATGTTATTAACGTTAACATATACACAGACACGCTCATTAAGCAAACGTAAGATATAGATAGTTTTGGCACCAAAGTCAGGCTCAGAAACTGAATGCAAGAAAACAAATACCCTTTATTATCTTAAACTAAAAAAACATAATCGGTTATGGCACCAAACAAAATTATAAATGTTATAACATATATACCTTCCTCATAACAGAGGACAATGGACCAGTGTGAAAAAACCTGTAAAAACAGATTAAATCCTGCAAAGGTAGCTGCCTTTTTGTGTCAGTAGCGGAAAAGTTAGTATATAGCAGTTCATGGCCAGGCAAAAGCTGTTAAATGCAAAGCAAGCCTTGGTTAGTGCACAAATATTGGAACTGTCCCCAGTGTGATGTAATGAGGAAGAATCCCGTTGATTTATGGGTGAAACGCGTGTAGCTGCATGTATAGCAGAGGGGTAACAGCTGACCTTCTCTGCCGAAGTTTTGGAGTTCCCACAATTATTAAAGCCTAAATGGTAAGCTTTTTAGCCAACAGCAACAAGTGACAAGGCGTGGTTACACCACTAAGTGCCTTGTGAAGAGCAGAGCTAAGACTGAGAAACAGATGAAGCACTAACGGACTAAGGTATTGCACGTTTACATATGCTTAACAGCCTTGATGGGATCTACAACCCTAAGTAAATCTTAGGTGAATCGCCCTGTGTATAAGTAGCTGTAATTGCTAGGTATGAAGTGCAACGATCCGCTATTCTAATATGATGCCTATACAAATATCTTTAAATTCAATATAACGGCTCCGATTATTTGCTGTATAGCGGCTGCCTTAGGAGATCAACTTATGGGACATAAATGTTTCAATTTTTGCTTCCAGGAAGATTTGCAAATTTTAACCCTGGAATAGAGGCCTCTAAAAGGGTTTTCAATACCAAGACTGCTGTTTGCTAGTCTATTGTATTTTGGGACTCCTTGCTTTTGAATTATTGTTGCCTATATTTGATATGTTTTGTTAGCATATTGTGTTTAGTTAAAGGGACACTGAACACAAATTTTTTCTCTTTCATGATTCAGATAGAGCATGCAATTTTAAGAAACTTTCTAATTTACTTCCATTATCATTTCTTCTTTGTTCTCTTGCTATTTTTATTTGAAAAAGAATGCATCTAAGCTAAGGAGCCAGCAAATTATTGGTTCAGAACCATGGACAGCACTTGTTTATTGGTGCTGTCCAATCAGCAAGGACAACCTAGGTTGTTCACCAAAAATGGGCCGGCATCTAAACTTACATTCTTGCTTTTCAAATAAACATACCAAGAGAATCAAGAAAATTTGATAATAGAGCATGCAATTTTAAGCAACTTTCTAATTTTCTCCTATCTGAATCACGAAAGAAAAGGGTGCACAGGAATATGTTCAGGGCTGAGCATGTTGCAGGGTCATAGGATGTGTACCCGGTCCGGTATGAGAGTGCAGTTCCCTTCCGTGTTTTGTATATGTCTAGGGTGATTACATATTCCTGTGCACCCTTTTTTTGTTTTCAGTTTGTTTGGATTTGAAAGCTTGCATTGTGTGGCTGTTTTAGGGTCTCAGGTATTGGAAAGGACCTTGACGTGGTACCTGAGCTTGTCCCATTTGGCCAGATGCGGGGACTAACCTTTCCAGTTTTGCTTTTAAATCTTAGCTGAGAGCTTGTAAGTGAGTGCTGGGTTTTCTCTGTGTGTTGTATTAATTTGTTTTGTAATTTTCCCTATGGTTCTTGCACCCAGACCTGTCTGGGTTTAACTGCTTGTGGCTCTGAGGACAGCACAGCTTCCTGTGAGTGCCAGTGGCACCCAGGGCTGAGCATGTTGCAGGGTCATAGGATGTGTACCCGGTCCGGTATGAGAGTGCAGTTCCCTTCCGTGTTTTGTATATATATATATATATATATATATA
>NC_069508.1:160589961-160612461 GCF_027579735.1 Bombina bombina | reverse complement strand
AGCATACCATTTTTTTCACTATAATAGCACTTTATGTATTTGTCCTCTTTCAGTATCTGCACTATATAAAATAAAGAGATTCTGTACTATACAGATTTGTCATTAGGATCACTGTGCACAAGTAATGAGACTCTCACTGCCCCGTGATACTTGTGCTCAGTATCTGCACTATATAAAATAAAGAGATTCTGTGCTATACAGATTTGTCATTAGGGTGCACAAGTAATGAGACTCTCACTGCCCCGTGCTACTTGTGCTCCGTATCTGCACTATATAAAATAAAGAGATTGTGTGCTATACAGATTTGTCATTAGGATCACTGTGCACAAGTGATGAGACTCACACTGCCCCGTGATACTTGTGCTCTGTATCTGCACTATATAAAATAAAGAGATTCTGTGCTATACAGATTTTTCATTAGGATCACTGTGCACAAGTGATGAGACTCACACTGCCCCGTGATACTTGTGCTCTGTATCTGCACTATATAAAATAAAGAGATTCTGTGCTATACAGATTTGTCATTAGGGTGCACAAGTAATGAGACTCACACTACCCCGTGACATTTGAGAGCACACCTCCCAGTCATACCTGGAACACAATAATCCGCCCTGTGTCGGCCTGCATGTAGAACGTCCAGGAAGAGGTGATAAAACTGTGTGTAGAATCCATCATGTTACTCCAGAAAGATCTCACAGAAGTGATTGGAAAGAGCAGATGAATCTGTGGCATTAATGACTTTAGCTATAAATTTAAAAAAAAAGAATACAGATTATCAACATCACAGCCTGATCTTTATTCTCACTCTGATTTACACACATCCAGAAAAATGCTTGTACAATGGCTAAACAGCGGCTACGTTTGCATCACGTGCTAAATGACCAAGGAACATCATAGCTTATGGAAATCTAAATCGTTTACCAAGATTCAGATTTTATTTAGTTGTAAGACAGACACTGTACCATAAAGATGTAAGTGCAAAATACATTCTTATAATAGTTTAACCCTTTCATGACATTGTCAATTTGTCTACATCAGAACAACGATCGATTTAAATCATGCGATCGTGCACACAAAAGCGAGATTTTAATTATGGGATCGGGTCAGGGGGGCGTCCCTATGACGCTAGGCACGCCCTCCAGACCGCGATCACATCCAGGAAGCGCCGTTGGCTTCCGGACAGCCAAACGGCTAGGACATTCTATTCTGTCCTAACAGCGTTAAAGCCCAGCGCAGTTAGGACGGGATAGAACGCCATAACGGCTTTAAAAGGTTAATATGATTCAGATTTAATTTAGTTGTAAGACATTAGACACTGTACCATAAAGATATAAGCACAAAATACATTCTAATAATCATTTAATAAAATTCATATTTTATTTAGTTGTAAGACAGACACTGTACCATAAAGATGTAAAAACAAAATACATTCTAATAATCATTTAATAAGATTCAGATTTTATTTAGTTGTAAGACATTAGACACTGTACCATAAAGATGTAAGCACAAAATACATTCTAATAATCATTTAATAAGATTCATATTTTATTTAGTTGTAAGACATTAGACACTGTACCATAAAGATGTAAGCACAAAATACATTCTTATAATCATTTAATAAGATTCAGATTGTATTTAGTTGTAAGACATTAGACACTGTACCATAAAGATGTAAGCACAAAATACATTCTTATAATCATTTAATAAGATTCAGATTGTATTTAGTTGTAAGACATTAGACACTGTACCATAAAGATGTAAGCACAAAATACATTCTTATAAGCATTTAAAAATGACATTTTGAGAGCAAAACATTTGCATTGTTTTACAGTACAGGAATATACTCTGTGAAGTCTCTTATCTCCTCTGCTAAGGGACAGATAAGGAATTACTACTATACTGGTCAGGTAATTACTGTGTAGCTGTTGCTAGGCCAAAGATCTGAAGTCTGCAGGATTCACTCCAGACTATTTAGGGGCAGTGTTAAAACCCCACAATTTTTTTTAATTCTTTTTTTTCTGTGCAAAATGTTGTAGGGGAGTTAAAGGGACAGTATACACTCATTTTCATATAACTGCATGTAATAGACACTACTATAAAGAATAAGATGCACAGATACTAATATAAAAATCCAGTATAAAATGGTTTGAAAACGTACTTAGAAGCTTTCAGTTTAGCTCTGTTGAAAAGGCAGTTGGAAAGCCCACTGCAAGTGGGAAATAAGACACTCCCCCCTCCCCCTTCTTTTGCATATGAAAAGACCCTTTACACAAACAGGAGCAAGCTGGAGAAGGTAGCTGACGGTATTCAAATAAAACTTTGGGGCTTGGTTAGGAGTCTGAAAATCAGAGCAATAATCTTTAAAAATAAGAAAAATTATACATTTAAAAAAAAAAACAAAAAACCTTTATGGGCTTTATAAATAGATCATCTACAAAACATTTATGCAAAGAAAAAATGAGTGTATAATGGCCCTTTAAGTTTTGGGTTGTATATCCCTTTAGTGTACTCTCTCTGTATAATGATTGGTATCTCTGTATAGGTGTAATATTAACTTCCTGATATAAGCTACAACGCTGGTGACAGGTTACACCAGAGCACAGAGACGCAACTTGTGACAGATAAGAGTGACAGGTACCAGCATTAACTGCTTTGAGATAATCATTCCTCACCAGCTGATTTTTAAGTTCTGAGAATTATGTGAATAATACAGAGTTGAGGATCATGACTGGCCTAGTTAAAGGGACAGTATACCCAAAAATGTTATTCCCTTTAAATTGTTTCCAGTGATCAATTTTACCTGAAGGAGTGTATTAAATCCAGCAAATTGCCGGTGCAGTCTGCTGAGGCTTAGATACAAGGTAATTACAGAGATAAAACGTGTATTATAACTGCGTTGGTTAAGCAAAACAGGGGAATGGGTAATTAAGGGATTATTTATCTTTTAAAACAACAAAAATTCTGGTGCTGACTGTCCCTTTAAAGGGACATTCTAGCCCAAAACTTTATTTTATGCTTTAGAAAGAGCATGCTATTTTAAACAGTTTTCTAATTTACTTCCGTTATCTAATTTGCTTCATTCTCGCGATATAATTGAAAAGCAAATATAGATATGCTCAGTATCTGCTGATTGGTGACTGCACAGATGCCTCTTGCTATTGGCTCACCCATGTGCATTGCTATTTCTTCAACAAGGGATATCTAAAGAATGAAGCAAATTAGATAATAGAAGTAAATTGGAATGTTGTTTAAAATTGAATTCTCTATCTGAATCATGAAAGAAATATTTTGGATTTCATGACCCTTTAAGTATAAGCTATAGAAAAAGTTGTGTAAACATAGCAAGTAGAGAAATTAGAGTCCTAGTGGGGGTTAGGAGAGAATAGTAATAACATGTTAATTTTCAGTGGTTCTCTCTAAGTATCGGGCTTTGGTGTACAGACAGAGATAATATAAAGAAGCATGTATGTGTACAGAAAGTGAAAAAATAAGGAGATATGATTTCCCTGTAAAATCAGACCATTTTGATGGGTTCTAGTTTAAAAAACAGCTATTTCATATGCAAACATAAAGTTAAAGGGATAGTCTAGTCAAAATTAAACTTTCATGATTCAGATAGTGCAGGCAATTTTAAGCAATTTTCTAATTTACTCCTATTATAAATGTTTCTTTGTTCTCTTGTTATCTTTATTTGAATGTAAGCTTAGGAGCCGGCCCATTTTTGGTTCAGAACCTGGGTAGCGCTTGCTGATTGGTGTCTAAATGTAGCCATCAATCAGCAAGTGCTACCCAGGTGCTAAACCAAAGAGGGGCTGGCTCCTAAACTTCACTCCTGCGGTTTCAGATAAAGATACAAGCAGAACACAGAAAAATTGATAATAGGAGTAAATTAGAAAGTTGCTTAAAATTGCTGCTTTATCTGAATCAGGAAAGTTTAATTTTGACTAGACTATCCCTTTAAAGAAGCAATGTCTCATACATTCTATACTCTGCAACTGGAAATACATTAAAGGGACACTGAACCCAAAATTTTTCTTTTGTGATTCAGACAGAGCAATTTTAAGGAACTTTATAATTTACTCCTATTATCAATTTCTTTGTTCTCTTGCAATCTTTATTTGAAAAAGAAGGCACCTAAGCTATTTTTTGGTTCAGCACCCTGGAGAGCACTTGTTTATTGGTGGGTGAATTTATCCCCCAATCAGCAAGAACAACCCAGGTTGTTCACCAAAAATGGGCCGGGATCTAAACTTACATTCTTGCTTTTTAAATAAAGATACCAAGAGAATGAAGAAAATTTGATAATAGGAGTAAATTAGAAAGTTGCTTAAAATTGAATGCTATCTGAATCACGAAAAAAAAAAAAAATGGGTTCAGTGTCCCTTTAAGGGAAAAACTATTTTGCAGTACACTGTCCTTTAAAAGGACATGAAATCCAATTTTTTTTTTCATGATTCAGACAAACTGTACAATTTATTTCTATTACAAAATTGTATTTTTTTCTTGTGGTACGATTTGTTTACCCAGGTAGGTTGCACTCACGTATCTGCAGCACTATAAAGAATGCTTCTGACCACTAGATGGCGCAGTGAGCACAATGGATAACTGATAAAAGCATCCTTGCAAAACTACTGCTGTATAGTGCTCCATGCATAAGCACACAAGAGAACAAAGTAATTGTATAAAAAGTACATTAGAAAGTAGTTTTTTTACTCTACACTATGGGGTCGATTTAACAATACCTGGCAGACATGATACACTGTAGCGGATCATGTCCGCCAGACATCGCTGAATGCTGACAGCATACGTCTGCTAGCAGGGGGTGTCAATCAACCCGATCGTATTTGATCGGGTTGATTGCTGTCCGCCGCTCAGAGGCGGGGGACCAGTTAAGGAGCAGCGGTCTTAAGACCGCTGCTTATTAACTTCTGTTAATAAGCTCGCGCAGAAACAGGGGAATCATGATGGAAAAGAAAAAATTTGAGTTTTGTGTCCCTTTAATCAAAATTAAATACAACATCCCTTATAGTCTGTAAACAAAATGACTTTTACAAACAGGGACGGTAAAGATTTCTGCAGAACAACAAAAACTTCAGACTGAAGAGAACTAATCTCATACATATGATATAAGCCATTTGGTATAAGAAATTCAATACAAAGACCCTTTCCATTTGTCTGAAGATGTTTTTGTACAGCTCTTCTCCAATGTGCGACAATTTTGTTTTTTTTAGAATAACCTCTACCAGTGCTATGGAAATTTTGCAGTAATATACATATAAATTATAATAATAAATAATACTTTGTAGTGATTTTAGTTTTATAGACATATCTGAACTGCCTACTTCACACTGAGAGCAAGATTACAAGTAGCGCGTTAAGAGATTTCCGCATGATGTGGTATTTCACAATCAATTTCCATTGCGCATGCACCTTTTACGCAACAATCCTTTCTGTGCTCCAAGAGCTGTAGTTAACAGTTTTCCGCAACATAAAAGTTTCACAAAACACTTCAATAATACATTACAAAGTACAGTTACACTCATATTAACACTATCTAATAAAAAAAATATTGCACAGAAAAGTTATAAGGGCTCAAAGATAGGAGATCTCGGGTGTTAGAAAGAAAAAAAAGCTGATGCAGGGATTTTACATTGACATAAATACACGTATATAGAGAAACATGGATTTATATGTACAGAGATAGGTTTAACTATGAAGATAATGAAAATATTTTACATTACAATCTTATGCACAATAAACAATATCTCAATGGGATTTTCAATGCGATATTCGCATATAGATCTCGAGATAGCTAGACATATTTTCATACACATCTCACAATAGATATATCAGTCCAAATATCATCAAAAATATAGAGAAATATGTTTTTAGAAATAAATAGAGCATATTCCGTTGCGAAAACATTTTCGCAATATGAAATATTCACATTTTCATGTACAATTTTCAAGGAGAAAACACCATGGGCTTTGCGCAACATATTAGTTTTTTTTCTATTTGTTTCCTCCACTGACTTCAATGGGGAATACGTGAACGCACACACGATTACGCGGTTTGCATTACGCGACATAACGCGTGCACAAAATAAGTTATTTTGCAACTTATAATAGCTGCGCAACCCAAAATTTGAAAAAGCAATTACGCGTACGGTGTTTTCGCAACTGATTTGCAGCGCGACTTGTAATCTTGCTCTGAATGTTTATTACAGCACTCAAGCACAGAGACCAGACGTGCCAATCGAGTTATAAAGAAAACAGCAGAACAATGAGGATGACGTGAGCACATATTCTACTTACTTCTTCCTGTCTCTTCTCTGCAAATGGCATCTGACTGGTGCAGCCCATATTACAGGCGTACTGCTCATTAGGCTGCTGATAGGCCTCCATGCACGCTGCCGGGAAACAAACCAAAAATAAGAAATGTTCACCCACAGTGAGTGCCCATTAAATCCTACTACTAGCTGCTACAGTCAAAATAAACTAAATCAGGTCTAAATTTAGAAACCAGAATTTGATTCAGTTGCCTTGGGATAATGTGAAGTTGGCAGTGATATAAATCACTTTCTACAGCATTCCCAAACCAGCTCAGTCCTGCAGTTTAAAAAACAGATACAGAATGTTAGTGACATTTTAGATGGAGTTTAATCCATCAGTTGTAATGAAGTTGCGCTATAACTTACTTTTTAATATAGATATGAAATTCAAATACCCTGCGCTTCACCTCCCACTTAAAAAGTCAGTTTTTCTGTGAGCTAACGGTTTGAATTGTTGTCCAGTCAGCGCTCTCCCCATATGGCACTTTTGTTCTAGCTAGAGCGCTGATTAGAGAATAATTCAAACCTTTAGCTCATAGAAAAACTGACTGTTGAAGTGGGCGGCAGAGCGCAGGATAATTAAATTTCATATCTACATTAAAAAGTTATAGCGCAACTTCATTACATCTGATGAATACTCCATCTAAAATATCATTAACAATCCGGATCTGATTTTAAAAAGGGGAGAGTTTACCATCACTTTATTTGTGCACTGCGGCCACCTCACTGTTATTCCTGATAGCAACAATCTGCTCTAAAGTTTTTTTATACAATTTAACAGACAAGTAGAAGGTAAAGCCTAAACAATGCAGAAGTAGATATAAATAATGTGCAATATGCAGCCGCTTATGAGCCCTTTACACTTAGGCAGCACCACTGTCTGTGTGTATATATATATATATATATATATATATATATATATATATATATATATATATATATATATATCTCAACCTGTTTCTGTGTTCTAAACTAGTATTACATTATATTATTATACACACACATCTCTCTCTTATGGACTGAAGACAATAATTTGGGTCTGTTTGCTTAAAAACAATGTAATAATTTATAATTAACAGCTTAGAGGGCTAAAACATCTTAAAGGGCCACTAAATCCAAAATCTTTCTTTCATGATTCAGATAGAGAATAAAAATGTAAACAACATTACAATTTACTTCTATTATTTATTTTGCTTCATTTTTTAGATATCCTTAGTTGAAGAACAAGCAATGCACATGGGTGAGCCAATCACACGAGGCTTCTATGTGCAGCAACCAATCAGCAGCTACTGAGCATATCTAGATATGCTTTTCAGCAAAGAATATCAAGAGAATAAAACAAATTAGATAATAGAAGTAAATTAGAAAGATGTTTAAAATTGCATTATCTTTCTAAATCATGAAAGAAAAAATGTGGGTTTAATGTCCCTTTAAAGGAGGAGAAGAGTGGAGGAGTACCCTCTCACTTTCCCTAATTACATATGTGTGAACAATGCAAATGTATACACCATATACATGCACAGGGTATGACTAGTGAGCAAATGTCAGGGGAATCATAGAAAAGAAAATGCATAAAAATATACTCATTTGACAACAAAACATCATGCAGAATCTGTTGGTGCTTTACAAATAATAATTATACATTGCAAAATACTTTTTATATATGAAGTTGTAGTTCCATGCTGTTTCTAGTTTGTGTTTAAGGTCCCATGCTGTTTCTAGTTTGTGTTTAAGGTCCCTTTAAATTATTGTACATATATCTACAAACACCCTAGTATGGTTCCAAAAATGTTTGTGGCTAACTCCTTAGTATTATATCTGGCTTCTAAATTGGTTAGTCCTTGATTTTATCGAACTACTAAGTTATTAGCAACATGTGAAATTGTAGAGTGATTTTGTACTATGTTATCACCACAGCACTAGGTAACCCAGACAGACAAGAGAGCTGAAAAAATGACAAAACAAGCTGCACGGCTGGATCCTGCGACTAGACCTGCTGATTGGGTCAACGGCAGTTTCCGCTCAAGACAAACATTTATGTGTTAAAATACTGAACTGAGGCCCCTGTGTGTTAAGGAATTGTCCATCACTGCCCTAAAGAATGACAATGTAATTTATTTCACTATAATAGTCCCCTATATTGTATAACTGTGTAGGTGTTTAAAATCTAGGGAGCATCTCTCTCTCTCTCTATATATATATATATATATATATATATATATATATATATATATATATATATATATATATAATATTCATAGACAAATATGTATATATAGTACTGTGCAAAAGTCTCAGGCCACCATTATATTTGTTGTTTTAGCAATAGTATAATGACTATATATAATTATTTCTCAGTCTCTTTATTAGAATACAACCAGAAAATAAAGGACATTTGTATGCAGTATTAAAAAACAATAACAAATAAGAAAAAAACAGCTTCTATAAGCTAAAGTGGCAAGTATTTAGTGTAACCTCCCCTTACACTTGAGCAATAGCAGGAACCTGGCACTCGTAAACCTAAACGGCATGAAACCCTAATTAATGTCATTGCTAACACCTGTATTTGTCCTACTATTTCATGTCAAAATGACTGCTGTGGAAAAGGTCTATTACACCAGGTTTGTGCAAGACATGCATTACATAAACATGTGGTATAAGTTTAATTAATTGAAAGCTTGCTAATAAAACCAACTTTCGATCACATCATTCCATTCAAAATGCCAAAGGTCACAATGTTTGACAGGCATAAAATCATACTTTTTCATCAGCAAGGCCACTCTCAAAGGGAAATCAGCAAACTGGGTACTCAAGATGTGGTATTCAAGCTGTTATAAAGAAATTTGAAAAATCAGGAGAGGTCAAGGGCAAAAAAAGGACTGAAAGGCCAAGAAAACTTTCAAAATCTGATCAGAAGTTTCTCATAGTTTCTTCTTTGAGAGACCGGAAGAAGTCCAGCAAGGACCTGGCTTAGCACCTGGCAGCTTCCTTGGGATGCCAAGTTGAACCTTCTACAGTCTGAAGAAGCTTGATCAGGAATGGTCTTTGTGGAAGGGTAGCAGCCAAGAAACAACTTTTTCGAAAGGGGAACAGGGTGAAAAGGCTAAGATATGCTAACGCTCACAAAGATTGGAATGAAGATCAGTGGAAGAAAAAAAAAAAAAAAAAAGTATTATGGGGTGAAAAATCCAAGTTTTACATTTTTGGGTCTAATGCTTGACAATATGTGCGAAGAAGAGTTGGAGAGAGATGGAAGAATGAGTGCTTGCATTCTTTAGTGAAACGTGGTGGAGAGTCTGTCCTGGTTTGGGGCTGCATTTCTGCCAGTGGAGTTGGTGATATTGTCAGAATTGATGGGATGATGAATGCTAAAAAGTACAGACATGTTTTAATTCATCATGCCATTCCTTCTGGAAAGTGCCTGATTGGGAATGTTTTTTTTTTCCAGCATGATAACGACCCCACGCACACTGCTAATACAGTGAAATCATATTTAGAGAGAAAAACAGCTGATAAAACACTGACAGTCATGGACTGACCTCCACAGAGTCCAGACCTGAATATTATAAAGGCAGTATGGGATCACCCGGACAGAAAAAGAAATAAAAGACAACCTAAATCTAAAGAAGAATTCTGGGAAGTGCTGAAAGAAGCCTTTTATAATATACCAGAAGATTACTTCACATCAGTCTCCCCAAAAGAGTTCAAGATGTGCTTAGTGCCAAGGGAGGTCACAATAAATACTGACTTTTGCTTGAAGCCATTTTGTTCTGAATTTTTTTTTTTTTAATATTTTGTGTACTTTGTGTTTGTATCTTAATAAAGAGAGAGCGAAAAATATATATGGATGGCCATTAAAACTTTGCAAAAACAACAAATCTAATGGTGGCCTAAGACATTTGCATAATTCTATATATATATATATATATATATATATATATATATATATATATATATATATATACACACACACACACATATAATAACCCAATAAAAGTGTATTTGAATTTTACTGTGTTGAGGCCTAGAAAGGAACCAGCTACAGCTTTACAGTGGGGTGTGTGAAGCTAAAGCAGGGTGCCAGGGCCTAATTGTAAGGCTCAAGTTGCTCCCTGGTGCCGGGTTTGTCACGCTCTGTCATATGGGATGGTCCCATGGATTACAAATGCCAATGCTCTCGTCTGAAAAACCTTCAGTAATTCAGATTCACACCATTTAGTAACTCAGACCTGCTGAGTAACCACATAACCTACCAGAATCACACTCCTGTTTAGTCTTATTCAGGTCGTCTCCATCATCTACAAACTGACATATAGCGAAGAGCCGGCAGCCTCTGAGGCAGGCAAAATGCTCATCCTCCTAAAGAGAAGTTCAAGAGTTACTGCTGGGAAAACAAGGAAATGTGGGAGATTATCTTGGTGTAAGAACTAAATATAGAGGAAGGGGATTTTAAAAAAGTACGGAACTGGCCATTGGAGAAGTAACTTAGGGTGGTTGGTCTCTCACTGTCTATGGTGTGGGGTTTATTCTGACACTGCTGGGACCAGCAAACCAAGTAACACTCTTGTAAAGGGAGAGGGAAGTCAGCTGTTTTGCAAATGTTATTCCGTGCAGAGGGTGGATGATGTCACTCTTGGTAGCAGCCATTGTTATTCTAAGTATGGTTAGGGTCACTCTAGAAACTAACTGCGGTCCCTCTGAGCATGGTTAGGGTCATTCTTGAAAGTAGCTATGGTCCCTCTGGACATGATTAGGGTCACTCTGGGCATGGTTAAGGTCACTCTGGGCATGGTTATGGTACTGTTGGAGGCAGCGATGGTCACGCGGGGTGTAGTTAGCATTACTATGTGATTGGCCACTGTCATTCTCTTAGTATTATTTGGGAGTGGTAAAATAGGGGACCACATATTAGAATTGTCACTTTCCACAGGAATGGCGCTTTTGGTCTCTATGAGGGTGAGCAGCTGCTGTCACTCTGAGATAGGGATGCGGATATTGAACTAGTTAGACGTTTGTTGTCTCTATTCGTGACTCCCGAGCAGCTGCTGCCAGTGTATACGCGCTACTCGGTGTCCCGTGTACAAGGGCACCTGTCACCCTCACCTCGGGGTAGGTGTGCAGGCTGTATGTCCCCTCGCACACCCGCTGACAGCCCGAACTCTCCCCCAGAGCCCCGTCCAGAGCCGCCCGGGCTCCCGCAAACACAGCGAGCAACAACAATAACAACCGAAACGCCGCCATCTTGTTATTTAGTAATACTTCCTACTTCCGGTATGGGCGGCGCCTAAATGTCAACTTACTTTTTTACCATGCCGTGTTGTGTCATCATCATGCGCCTTATTGTCTCTCTTTATGGGAAATGGATAAGTTTGTTATCCGTCAGCCCAAGGGGGCGATACCCCAAGTGAGCAGCAGCCGAGAGAAAGGGAAGAAACAGAGTACCCTGCATGACCTCAAGGTAAGGGGGTCATGGGCTGTGGGTATTATCTGGTGACTTGAGGATTAAGGGAGGGTGGGATGTGGGTAATATTGGGTGGCCTGAGGGGGAGACTGGGCTGTGGGTGATACCGGGTGTCCTGAGGGGGAGACTGGGCTGTGGGGGATACCGGGTGCCCTGAGGGGGAGACTGGGCTGTGGGGGATACCGGGTGCCCTGAGGGGGAGACTGGGCTGTGGGGGATACCGGGTGCCCTGAGGGGGAGACTGGGCTGTGGGGGATACCGGGTGCCCTGAGGGGGAGACTGGGCTGTGGGGGATACCGGGTGCCCTGAGGGGGAGACTGGGCTGTGGGGGATACCGGGTGCCCTGAGGGGGAGACTGGGCTGTGGGGGATACCGGGTGACCAGCAGGGCCGGGGGGGGGAGCATGGTTGAACTTGCTTTAGATGTCAGTGAAGGTACCATAGGAAGCCCTACATACTCTGTGCCAGATCTAACCTGTAAATGTTATAGATATAAAGATACCAATACACAGGTTGGTTGGATTGAGGGTACTTCACATTATTCAGTGAGCACTGCCTTTTATGTGTGCGTAAGTTGATAAACTAAGAGGATTTGTGTCTGGGGTTTGAGGTAGGCAGAGTGGACACCCCTCACTTCTATGTGTGCACAGTTACACTGCTTACTTACACACTGCTGTCTTTCTTTAAGAGGGTTGTGGTTTTGGAAGATATAAAAAGATGGAAATGTATCCTGGAACTTCCTCACCAGACCAAAGCAAATTTACTAGACACTTTACTACAACTAAAGAAGAAAATTCCCTCTGAAGAAGTAATCAGATCAACAAAAATTGGTATGTAACATTTTGTATTGCGAAGGGGAGGTACTGCATAGTTTAATTCTCAAAGGGCTGTGAAAAATAAAGAAACGTTGAGTTGTTTAAAATAGTATACTCTGTCGTAATCGTGAGAATTTTTTTTGTGTTTCATGTGTCCTCTTGTTGCTCCAGGTGAAGCTGTGCAAAGACTACAAACTCACAGTGAGGCTGAAGTATCTGATCTTGCTTCTGAGGTTCATACTCAGTGGGAAACCTTTATAAATGAGAAGAAATGCAAGCCATCTATTGAAGTGAGAAGTGATGCGACTACAGAGAAATTGCGCAGCAATGCCAGACGACTGCTGTGTGAAGCACTAGATGTGGAGGTCAGACAAATGCACCTAAAAAATAAATTTATATATATATACACACACACACACACCCTATATATTTGTCTCTACAGTCACAGCATTCATTGTAGGAAGGGATGAAGCTACGGTGTTAGCGATAATCCATCTAATTCTGTAAACATTTTCTCAACCCACAAATCCTGTCACAGATCTAATTTAATTTTGTGGTTACCTTACGTTTAGATCCATGGGGCTGCACACCTACCTCTAGTAATGTGGCACAAACGCACCTGCAGGCTTTCATGGGGATTAAAGTGGGCATTTATGGGGTATACACCTACAGCAGTTTAAACAAATTTAGACCTGGGTAAATATACTGTAGGTTAGAGAAACCCATAGTCATGAATATTGTATCTACGCCTGCAGTAATTTGAGGTGCTGAGCCCAGTATGCAGATTGATATGCTTTCATGGGGTAGGGTTAGTGATTTTTCAGGTATCCATAAAGGTATGTGGCGCACATATACAAACTCACATTAGGGCTTCCATGTAAACAATTTCTCTAGTTAGGAAGGTGCCAATGTCAAATTTCTATTTAGATGTAAACTGATTAAATCCTTCTAGGTTGGTAATCCTCTGGCTGAATGTGTTGAACGAGAAGTTTTTCACCAGAGCTCTCGCCTGATTAATGTTCCGTATCGGAGGACAGTCCGTACTCTCGTATTCACGCTTAAGCACAAGCCTGACATTCGTTCTGAGCTCATGGATGGACTCCTACAAGTGAATGAGCTTGTAAAGAGGCACAAGAAATAATGTGCAGCCATACTGGACACATAGCATCTGCAAACGTTCCATGAACTAAGTTGCATTAATGACATTCTAAGATGCAGTCACTATGATATTTACAGAATTTTACTCCCATTGACACAATAAGTATTGTTACTCGTGTGCAGTTGGGTCAGTAGGAAGAATTTTTGTGTTAATTGGAAGGATTGTTACTCTGGTACTCTTGGGTCAGCAGGAAGAATTTTACTGATGGTTTTTGAGTTCATGGAGAGGATTATTATTCATGCTTTACTTTTAGTGAAGGATCAATATGTGAGGACCCTGGGAGATGATTATGTCATGGTCTACAGGATTGCATCTAAATTTAACAAGCTGCATTGGACTGTTATTTGCGAATGAGTTTTAAGAACACAGTGACACTCATCACAGAGTTTTATTTTATTTTTACATTTTAAAGGATATTTTTTTTATTGAAACATTTGTTTTTTTATTTTCTGTTACGTAAATAAACCTGCATAAAGTATTAATGTGATTGTATTTTTTTTTTAAATAAATGTAGTACTAATATTTATAGTACTGCAGTGCTGGGAAAATTAAAATGGGGTATAAAGGGTTCTTTGTATCTATAAAAAAAAAAACTATTTAAACATGTATTACAGTTAAAAAAAAAAAAAAAAAAAAAGCTGGTATATACAGCTCACACACAGCTGGTATATACGCAGATACTGCTCACACACACACACTGCTGGCAGATACTGCTCACACACACACACTGCTGGCAGATACTGCTCACACACACACACTGCTGGCAGATACTGCTCACACACACACACTGCTGGCAGATACTGCTCACACACACACACTGCTGGCAGATACTGCTCACACACACACACTGCTGGCAGATACTGCTCACACACACACACTGCTGGCAGATACTGCACACACACACACACTGCTGGCAGATACTGCACACACACACACACTGCTGGCAGATACTGCACACACACACACACTGCTGGCAGATACTGCGCACACACACACACACACTGCTGGCAGATACTGCACACACACACACACACACACTGCTGGCTGATACTGCACACACACACACACTCTGCTGGCTGATACTGCTCACACACACACACACACACTGCTGGCTGATACTGCTCACACACACACACACACACACTCTGCTGGCTGATACTGCTCACACACACACACACACACACACTCTGCTGGCTGATACTGCTCACACACACACACACACACTCTGCTGGCTGATACTGCTCACACACTGCTGGCCTGGTATATACCTCTCGCATACAGCTGGTATATAATGCTTACACAATGTTCCCGTACAGAGAGAAATTTTGTTTTTGAGCTTAAAGGGACAGTCTACACCAGAATCTTTGTTTTAAAAGATAGATAATCCCTTTTAACACCCATTCCCCAGTTTTGCATAACCAACACAGTTATTATAATATACTTTTAACCTCTGTGATTATCTTGTATCTAAGCCTCTCCCAACTGCCCCTTTATTTCAGTTCTTTTGACAGACTTGCAGTCTAGCCAATCAGTGCCTGCTCCCAGATAACTGCACGAGCACAGTGTTATCTATATGGAATACGTGAACTAACACCCTCTAGTGGTGAAAAACTGTTAAAATACATTCTGAAAAGAGGTGGCCTTCAAGGTCTAAGAAATTAGCATATGAACCTCCTAGGTTAAGCTTTCAACTAAGAATACCAAGAGAACAAAGCAAAATTGGCAATAAAAGTAAATTGGAAAATTGTTTAAAATTACATGCTCTATCTGAATCATGAAAGTTTATTTTGGCCTAGACTGTCCCGTTAAAGGGACAATCAACACCAGAATTTTTGTTGTTTTAAAAGATAGATAATCCCTTAATTACCCATTCCCCATTTTTGCATAACCTTCACAGTTATAATAAACTTTTTACCTCCTATAATTACCTTGTATCTAAGCCTATGCAGACTGCCCCCTTATTTCAGTTTTGTCAGACTTTCATTTTAGCCAATCAGTGCTCACTCCTCAGTAAATTCACGTGCATGAGCTCAATGTTATCTATATGAAACACATGAACTAACTCCCTCTAGTGGTGAAAAACTGACAAAATGCATTTAGATTAGAGGCGGCCTTCAAGGTCTAATAAATTGGCATATGAACTAAAAAAAACAAGAGAACAAAGCAAAATTGGTGATAAAAGTAAATTGGAAAGTTGTTTAAAATTACATGCGCTATTTGAATCATGAAAGTTTTTTTTTTGGACTTGACTGTCCCTTTAACATGTCTTGTTCAGCAGAACTATTGTTGCATCAGTCCCTGAGCAGTTGTTAGGGTTCAGTTGTTCAGAAATGCACTTTGTAAGTTTTCAAATCCAAATAAACGTTTTGTCAATAAAAAAATATTTTAACAAGTTTTTAAATAGAAAATACTTTAAAGGGACAGTAAAGTCACAAAAAACTTTCATGATTTAAATAGGGAATGCAATTATTACCAATTTTGCTTTGTTCTCTTGGTATTCTTAGTTGAAAGCTAAATCTAGGAGGTTCATGTGCTAATTTCTTAGACCTTGAAGACCGCCTCTAATCTGAAAGCATTTTGACAGTTTTTCACCACTAGAGGGCGTTAGTTCATGTGTTTCATATAGATAACATTGAGCTCTGGCATGTGAAGCTCCTAAGAGCAAGCACTGATTGGCTAAAAATGCATGTCTGTCAAAAGAACTGAAATAAGGAGGCAGTTTGCAAAGGCTTAGATACAAGGTAATCATAGAGGTAAAAAGTATATTATTATAACTGTGTTGGTCATGCAAAATTGGGGAATGGGTAATAAAGGGATTATCTACCTTTTTTAAACAACAAAAATTCTGTTGTTTACTGTCCCTTTAAGGTTTTAACATCCCTTTAACTCCAGTAGAATTTCACTCTCTCATCCTTTGTTAAAACCCTCATTGGACACCCCTGGTTTACAAAGACTTAGATTATGTCACAGTAGTAATATTATTTATCAGAGTAGTGGGCAAAAGGAGCCCACTCTGCATTTAAACCCTAATAGTAGACCTAATAGTAGACCCACACATTTAGTATATTATTTTTATTGAAAAAATTTAAATAATAATCAAAACAGAAATAAAGCAAAACACAAAGATACTGCAAACATGGCACTGGGTAAGTAATGTAATCCCTGATCACTTTATAGTCACCTATATGGAGAAAAGCACAGTACTACGACAATCAATGCTGAGCAATTTGAAGGTTTCTGTGCATAAAGTCATGACCTATAAGAGATTACATAGATTACTTAGTGTTTGACAGAGGAAATATAGAGGATAGTAAAGAAAAGGAGCTGAATGGTTAAAGGGTTAGATAATTCAAGACCTGAATATATGGCCCTTGTATTTGTCTTATGCTCGTACCCATAGGAATGCAATACCACAGCATGAAAGCTGAATAGTTTAATACATATCAAGGTGGCCTGGGAAACTACGGCACCCCCCCCCCCCCCCCGTCTTGGAAGACAAGAAGTATGGTCAGTGGTAGTGGTCTTACTATGACCTGCTGGGTCACTCTCCCTTTATGGTTTATCATATAATGATATATCTATGTTTTAGAATTTAGCCATTGAGTTCAATAAAACACAATATCTAAAAAAGAAATCTTGTTTTCCTTTCAAATTGTAATGGGACCTTTTTAAGTATAAGAAACAAGATTCACCTGCTCTGAAAAAGAGGGTACTTATGTTTCCTTTCAGTACCTAGATATCAAACGCTTGGCACAGTTTGACATTAATTTGAGTGTTTTATTTCAGTTTACAAGAAATCCGGATCTTAGCATGCATGAGGATTGTTATAACGTCACATTGGAGTGGGCATGTAAGTACCATTTTCATAGCGTCAATCACCGAGAGCCAATACGTTTTAATTTTACATTCCCACCAGATGTGTGAAGGAGCCCTCCAGCATCTGTCGCTCACAACCCCTCCAGCTTCTGTCGCATCATGTCTGGTAGATATGGCACAATATCATTGGAGTGAGGTACCACCTTGTGATAAGTTTAGTATTGGTTTATGCCACTGTTGCGGAAATTGAGGATTTATACTAAGCAATGAATATATTAATCCAAGTCTTGTCCTGGATAGACTTGTTCAGATCTCATTCCCATTTAGTTATATAGCATGGTATCCCATTAATACTTCCTAACGTTAACAATTTATAGCAGATTGACAGAATTCCACTGACAGGGGAATTGTTAATGCATGTAGACCCACAAGTTTTAAATCTGTCTCATTTCCCCCTCACCACCTGAACTGTTCATTAGCCCATCTTTCTTAACCTCACCTTACTTCTGTATTCATGAACACACATTCCTAAATACACTCTTTCCCTTGCACTTCATCCCCAAAACAGTCTCATCTCTGCAAATCTGCATCTCATGTCACTCTCCCTCTTGCTCATACTAGCTGCTGGTGACATCTCCCTTAACACTGGTCGCCCACAACTTCCTAGCCCTGCACACCTATGTGTGCCCTTCAATAGACTTCAAAAACAAAACTCTGGTAACCTTACTCACATTCCCCTTGCATCTAAAGGCACCACCCCCTTCACTTGTGCACTCTGGAACTCTCGCTCTGTTTGCAACAAGCTCACTTCTATCCATGACCTCTTTATCTTCCCACTCTCTCAAACCTTCTGGCTCTTACAGAAACCTGGCTCTCTGCTTCAGACACAGCATCCACTGCTGCACTGTCACATGGGGGTCTCCATTTCAGCCACACTCCTAGGTCTGGCAATAGACAAGGAGGTTGTGTTGGTATTTTACTTTCCTCTCATTGCACCTTTTAACAAATACAGCCCTTCTCTTCCCTTCCATTTTCTTCATTTGAAGCACACATGATTAGTTTATTCTCTCCCCTCTCTATACGTGAGACTGTCATTTACCGCCCCCTGGCTCCTCAACTCAATTTTTAGATAACTTTGCTGCCTGTCTTCCTTATTTCCTTTCCTCAGACACCCCAGCTCTCATTCTTGGTTACTTCAATATCCCTCATGACAATCCTACTTCCTCCTCTGCAAAACAACTTCTGCAACTCACTTCCTATTTCGGCCTGTCCCCTTCTTTTTCTGCCCTGACAAATCTATCTGCCACTATAACTCCACCCTTACAACAGACTTTGACAATCTGGCCCCACCTACCATAGGGAAAAAAGGAGGTCGGCAGCAACTGAAATTAAAAAGTTAAATTTATTAGAAAATCCAAATTAAAAAGCGGAGGCAATCTCCAGATAAGCAGCAATTAGGACAACAATCCCAGAACAGCAGCTTACGCGTTCCGGCTAATAAGCCTTAGGCGCCTATTTATCAAGCTCCGTATAGGCTTGCCAGAAACACAAGTTATGAAGCAGCGGTCTAAACACTGCTGCTCCATAACCTGTCCGTCTTCTCTGAGGCGACGGACAAACATCGCCGGAAATCAACCCTATCCAATACGATTGGGGTGATTGACACCCTCTGCTAGTGGCTGATTGGCTGCGAATCTGTAGGGAGCGGCATTGCACCAGCAGTTCACAAGAACTGCTGGTGCAATAATAAGTGCAGAGAGCGTATGCTGTCGGCATTTATCATTGTGCAGCGGACATGATCCGCAATATCGGATCATGTCCGCTCACACATTCATAAATAGGCCCCTAACTCATAGCTGATAGCCATGGATTACCATTTAAAAATGTAGCCTTATTTGGTTAAAAACAGATCAAGAAACATATTGCAGTATGAAAGTATTTACAATATTGCAAACCGACACATAAGGTTTAGATCCATCAAGAGCAATAGTAATAATAAAGTGGTTACATCTATACACACTATGGTCAATGTTATAACCTGCTAAATCCCATGATAGGTGTATATATGTGTGTGATCAGGTAAAGTTATGAAGCTTGCATATTCTAATGCAACAACAAAGGTCATTCATATACTGACATATTATTATTCTGAGGAAATGACAAGTGGGTCCTATTCGATCAGAAGATCCACTAAATGTGCACAATTAAGGTAATAACCTATGAAGAGGTGCTGCAAGGCACCAAATATAGCAACGCAATAAATGTGCATGTATGTATGTGTGTGTGTGTATATATATGTGTATGTATATATATATATATATATATATATATATATATATATATATATATATATATATATATATATAATTATACACACTCAATGAAAAATCAGCTAAAATACAACATTGAAGCCAAGGGGATCCGTAGTTTGGAGAGTAAAGATCCAATACATCTCTCTTTTTTTGAATTATTTAACACTGTCCCTCCACGTTTTGGGGGACCACTCTCTCAATTGCCTACCATCTCAGAGTATGATCTGATCCACCATGTTTTTTGACAAAATGTTGTACCAAAACAGTCTTGGACTTGCCTACACTAATGGTGGATAAGTGTTTGCGTATTCTAGACCTTATGTCCCGTGTAGTTAATCCTACATATTGGAGTTTGCACTGAGTGCAAGTGAGAACATATATTACAAAGTTAGAGGTACAATTTAGGTAAGACTGAATGTGATATTGTGTGCCAGTGACTTCAAATGTAAAGGTGTTGGCACCTATTGCTTCCACACCTAAACATACCTTTATGTGTAAGCCAAGAGCCTACAGTTGAAGTGTTACTCTGCAGTTGAGAAGGTGAAAGGAGATTTCTTAGGGTTTTTGGATTTCCTATATGAACACCTAACTCCCTTGTCGACACAGTCCATTAAGCCATCGTTGGCAGCTAGCATATGGAAATGTTTATTAATGATTTTGCAGATAGATTGATACTGTTCACTATATGTAGTGACAAATGTTACTCCCTCATGTCTAGAAGTGTATTTCTTCTTGTCAGCTAGTAGCAATTTTCTACCCAAAATTTGAGTATCATTCACAGCCCTAGTGATTACATGAGGGTAGCCACCGATCACTATTTGTCACAGTGTATACCGAAACCCCTTGTTCTCTATATTATTTACCCACCTACCATAGCTCAGAAACCCCATTCTCATCCTCAGCCCTGGAATACTCCTCTGACACGGTACCTACGCAGATGTTCCCGTACTGCTGAGCGACACTGAAGAAAATCTCGGAGTTCAGCTGACTTTCTTCACTACAAGTTCATCTTGAGCTCTTACTATTCTGCCCTTAATCTTTATAAGCAACAATACTTCTCTTTCCTCTAACCCAAAACGTCTGTTTTCCACGTTCAACACTCTTCTCTGCCCACCCCCACCTCCTAATACAACTTCTCTCTCAGCTCAATATTTTTCCAGCCTCTTCAATAACAAAATTGACTCCATCAGATATTAAATCAGCTCTCAACATACTACCAATCTTCCATCCCTTCAAAAGCTCACAATTATCCAAAACCCAAATAGCCATAAAGTTAGCTCTTTTGCCCCTGTTACAGAGGAAGACATTTCTGCCCTTATACTGTCCTCCCACCTCACTACCTGTCCCATCCACCCCATACCCTCACAGCTACTCCCCTCCCTATCCTCTACCCTTACCCCTATACTCACACACATCTTCAACCTCTCCCTCAGCACTGGTATATTTCCCTCATCTCTAAAACATGCACTCGTCACACCTATCCTCAAAAAACCTCTCGATCCAACCTCCCCATCCAACTACCGTCCTATTTCCCTACTCCCTCTTGCCTCAAAGCTCTTTGAAAAGCTAATATATGCACGTCTATCCCATTTCCTTACACTAAACTCTTTTCTTGACCCACTGCAATCTGGATTTCGTCCCCATCACTCCACAGAGACAGCAATTGTCAAGGTTACCAAAGACCTACTTACAGCAAAATCCAAAGGACACTTTTCTCTGCTTATTCTCCTTGATCTGTCTGCTGCCTTTGATACTGTTGACCACCCTCTTTTCTCTGCAAAACGGCTATCTCGTGGTTCTCTTCCTATCTATCTAACCGTACCTTTAGTGTAGCCTTCTCTGGAGCATCCTCTGCCACGTTACCACTTTCTGTTGGGGTACCTCAAGGCTCTGTCCTCAGTCTCCTTCTCAATCTACACGTCATCATTAGGTTCCTTAATAAAGTTCTACAGGTTTCTTCCCCCCCCCCATTATTTTTATTGACGTTTTCAGTAAGTACAATAATATATTCATGTACATCAAGTATTGGGAGTGACATATTGTCAATTATTACAATGTAAGGATATTATAACAATAAAAAAAAACTTTTAGAACAGCAGAAATGTTATAGTACATATTAAGGTGAGAACCTCTTTTAAACCAGTGAAGTGTCCTCCAATGCCACATAGGGTTCATTCGTGAACCCTGAAGAGTTTTAAGCTCTATAGAGGAGGAATGTTTTCCTATGTATGAGTGGCGTGATGAACTATATAGGTATGTTGCGATGAATTAAAAAACTAAGATTTGACATGTGAAGAGAAAAGGTGTTAGGCTGCCTTGCTAAGCTAGAAAGGGAAAATAAGATCAATATTATGGTGTACTGCAAGATTTGTCTATGAAGAAAGTAGTTAGGGTGCGGTAAATACAAGAAATACTGCGTAGCTAGCCCTCCTAGTTTAGGAGGTTAGAGCAAGTTTTCTATGTGAAAAAAATCACAAAAAAAGACAAAGGCGCCTCCTAGTGTAATACAGTTGGTGAAAGAGATTTGTTAGGTAATCAAAAAGGTACTCACAAGTGGAGCAGTACCCAATTGTGCTAAATCAAACAGACTGGGATCTCACAGTGTCC